>NW_009733370.1:88517-119514 GCF_000703405.1 Apaloderma vittatum
TGTGCCATTGTCTGGCCGATGTGTTGGGTCATAGGCGGGACTTGATGATCTCAGAGGTCTTTTCCAGCCTCAACAATTCTGTGATTCTGTGAAAACTATAGCCCATATTTTTTCTGAGTCGAAAGTGAATATCCATCATCATAGTCGCAAAAAGTTCAACTGTGAAAGAACTGCTGTATTGGGAAGGTCTAAACATCTGTCAGATCTAGGGTGTAACCTTGGCCTTTGCTGGACATATTAAAAAAGGGAGTGGAAACGAACAACAAAATAACCAGGCGAGGAGAGTTCTCTAATCTATACGTTTAGAAAGTTACCTTTCCTCTAGATAAACCTTTCAAATGCTGACCATAGTCAATGGTGGATACTAAATAGATTTTTTATTTTTATTTTTTAGTTAGTCAGTAAGTGCCAAATCTTGATTCTTATTCCACTGTTAATCTTTAATGGGGTACAAGAAGTACCTACACCATCCATTTATGAACAAAGTAAACTTTTTATCAAGTTCAAAATATTTTACCTAACAAAAATCATAATAAAAAATATTCTTTTAATTCTTAGCCTTATAAACTATAATTCTGTAATAATCATGTGCTCATTGTGAATGAACAAGATTCATTTTTGTCCCAGTATTTTTCCTCGCTCTGTCTTCACATCAACCCCCACCCAAGTCTCCTGCAGCCAACATACCTCTCACTCAGCATATCCTTTCCCTCCATATCTGTTTCTTTCTTAAAGCTCCAATTTCTTTATGTACCTAATCCATTCTGTTGGTAATTAATAAAAATACAATCAATAACAACCAAAAAGCAATGATATGCTACAGCAAGGATAAACTGTATTTGCCAACCACGACCATGTGAACGAGGTGAGCTTCCAGAGCTGCCCACTGCTACGCAGCATCCAACGACTCAGAAGGGTTTCTGCAAAGGTTCAGAGTCAGCTCTGCCAACTTCGTTTCAGACCCAAGCCCTTCCAATGGAAGTTGGAAGTAACTGGAATGGAATTTCCACAGCCCACATGGGTGCTGAAGGATACCCTAGAACACTGTCGATTTGCCAAGGTCAACCTTACTTCTCTTTGGGTCAACATATCTTTAATTCCTTTCCTAAAAGCCAGGTGGGTCAGGAGAAGATGTGAGTCCAGCTTCTCCCATGGCATCGTGAGGCAGGAAAACATCTGCTTGGATATATGTCAGGTCTCACTGCGCAGATGTAATTTTTGGCAGCAAAGTCCTCTTAGACCACACTGTCATACTCAGGAAAATGCCATCATAAAATCTTAGGCACAACAATTTCAGCATAAACCAATCCTAAACATAATGCTAAAGCTTGTGTCACACCTCAAAACTTAAAACCTCCCTCTTTTAGTGGTTTCATATAGAAGAAATGAAATGATTCTCTCCATATTTCAGTCTCTTTAAAGCATATTCCTGAGAGAGCACATATTCAAGTTTCCTCCCAACAAATAAAAGAAGCTGCCTAGAGTGCTCAGACGACCCTGATAACACTTTCCTGAAACAAAGCCTATAAGCTACAGCACATTTTGTACCTGTTTTTGTTCTTCTCCTAAGCCATCCCACATTGAAGCTACGATTTTAGAGACTTCGCCAAAAGTAGCATTGGGGTTTTGGCCCTTGATGGCTGCTTGAGTGTCTCGAAAGAATAATGCATATGCAGACACAGGCTTCTGTGGCTCATTTGGGTCCTTCTTCTTCTTCTTTTTGGGAGTTTTAGGTTTCTTTCCCATATCTGAAGCAGGTCTCTTCTCTCCACCATTGACCTGTAACATAAAACCAGAAAAATACTATTAAAATCCCATTTAATTCAGTCCATCCATCATTACAGTTATATCTGTTCTATACAACAGATTTTGAATTTTGCATGCAAAAATGGAATTTCAGTTGCCATCCTTGATAATCCAAATATTGACACCATCTTAGTCACATGCATAGAATTCATAAGTATTCCAGATTACGTAATTCTCCCCCCTCAGAGTGCTTTATATTTTGCTTTCATATAACTGTTTTATAGTTATATATAATCTCATTTATAGTTCAACTGGTCACCTTTTCACCTCTTTAAGTTTTATTGCTAATGGATATAACATCCATATAATGAGTATATTGGAATGAAATTGGTTTTGTTATAGCTTGACCACCAGTTCAACCACATGAAACACCTGCAGATAGTAGGAGCACTGTAATTTCTGCTTTTTCCTTATTTTCACCCCTTCCCAGAATTACCTCAGACTTCAAGTCAATTCCTGCTACAACTGGTGGGACACCTTCCAGGGAATTTGAAGAATTGTGAATAAAATGATTCATGTTATAGATGCACACCTTCTGCACACCTTCTAATTGAAATCCAAAGAAACAAAGCTTTACTAGTACAAAGAGTTTCGACACCTTTGGAGGATCAGTTCTGACCCATCTGGATTTAGCTGTACAGGTTTTTCCTCTGCTCATGCAGAAGCAAATGGTTTGAGGAAAAGAGTGAAAGAATATATGAAGGAGTGTATGTGTGCATTATTTGTGTACCACCTGAAAAAAAATGCACATGAATATTTGAGTAATTTTTTTAAATACAACTACACTTTGCACTTAGCTCAGAGACCCTGATCACCAAAGGATCCTACTTTCCCAGGTGACTTACAAGCACATAAAGGGACATTGCCCCAATTCTTCAGTGGACTGCAGAATGACAAAGCAGCTTCTCTTGATATGATCACTTAATTCACTATACCTGTAGCACTGATGTGGGATCTTACCAGAAGGTTCAAAGGCTTCTTTCTCTTGTTGGCATGGACAGAGTACTGCATATTGTAAGCGTTTTGAAGTATGAGAAGATGAAGAGCATAAAAGGAATGCTCTAGGCTAAGGATCTACTAGGCATGACTTTTATCACATCCTTGTTTCATTATGTTTTAATAATGCATATCAAGTGGCAAAGGAGAACAGAGGTGTTCAAATCAGTGGAACTGCACGAGGAAAATGTCTGGAGATTCTCATTTTGAGCAAAAAAATTTTTTATTTTTCTAATTACATCACTGTGTGCTGTCTAACAGGGCCCAGATGACCAAAGTCAACATCTGCATCTCTGTGACTTATTAAGCACAGCAGCAAAGCGATGAGCACAATTTGAAAATTAAGTTGCTTGTTTCTTGAGCATTATGTTACAATTGATGCATCTTTAATTCAAGGTTAATGGACATAGAACCTATTGGCAGGATTTTTTAGAGAATGGAGAAAAATAGAAGCAGTGTGCTACCCATTGTTAAGTTACCTTTTAGTCTCAAGTTAACTTTTAGTTTCTTGCTATTGTATCATTCAACAGGGTACAGGTATCATTCTACAGAACTACCAGCTAAATGGTAATTAACTAGGGCTCCACAGTTAATTTCACAATATCAGTCTAAACTCTTCAGAAAGTTCTGTGCAAACTTGATGAGCAAAGAGGCTTGGCGATAATTTAGGCTATAGTTAATATTTTACCTCTATTATTTGCTAACTTTTTCCTCTTTGAAGAGTTATTTTTTGACCAATGAGATTTAAAAGTTCTCTGTATATTAGGATATCACATTACTTGAACTGTCCTTAGACTATCCTTAAACTAGGTGATATGATGCAAAAACTTGTGTAATAAGTCTTCTGGCAAGCTGTTATGAGAACAGCTCTAAAATCTTACTCTCCAACCTGAATGATCAAGAGACTTCAAAAACCCACTCTTAAAAAGTGAATGCTCACAGGGGAAATTCTGTTTGTCTTATATGAAAATAATGGAATAAAAAGAATACCAGAATTCCAGTACTAATAACCTTGCAAATGGCTGAGATGATGGCCTACCTTATGCTCCCATCAGTCTATCAGCTTCATAGACTCTACTTCTAACCACCAAAGCAGAGACAGATGGGAAATAAAATAAAAACCATATATATTCTTTTAGGCATAGACTTGTGCCTCAAAATCCCTGGAGGTGTAGTTAGCTCATGGTAATCCACCTCCTGTCATGGCTTATTGCTTAATTATGGTGATGTATTTAACTTATTTATCACAAGAAAGCAATAATCTTTCACTTTAAAAAAGTGTACTTTAACCATGTTGCACACATAATAGATCACAAGAACATCTAGTGTAAGATTTAAAACTATCAAGTAAGGCACATCGTTGATATCTAAACGTCCCTTGAGAAGCTGGAAAATGTCTATAAGCATATTTAAAATAAACTGCAATAGTACCAAAGCCTTTAATGGAGCTAGGAGAGCTGTTCTATGCACACTATCTTGCAGTAATCGCTGTAGTTTAAAATAGATTTTAATCAAGCACCATCTGCATAATAGGCTGAACAGACAACACAGATTTCTACTTATAACTCTTATCATATAAAGTAAATATTGTAAAACCTCTACCATGTAAAGAGAATATGCTGCAGCAGTTCTTCAGTAATTGTGTTTCTGTTAGTTAATTCTTGCTACTTGCAGTCCTCCTTCTAAAATACTTTATTTTAAATTCTCTCATAAGTGATATTCAAATGAGCATGGAAGAAAACCCTGTTACTCATCTACGAAGAAATACACATTTGCAAGCCAGTTATGCTTCCAGCAGGTCACAATTATGCTTGGCAATAACTGAATGCATGTTTAACGATCCAACAGTATGAATTATGGCAAGAATTACATAAATGTAATATTCCAGTGTTGAGGTGGCTCGAACAAAGCATGTGGTAAGTGGCCACTTTGTTTAGAATTTTTTTATAGTTACCTACCACTATTGATTTTTAAGACCTCCTTTTATTCTTCTAACCATAATCCCAAACACGAGACTTAGAAGAATTGAAGAGACTTGGGGATGTACACCACTTGCAGAAACAAGATTTGCAGAAACAAATTTGGTCTGAGACTAAATTTCATGTTTCCATGGACCTAGCAGCTTGCTGACTGTATTACTGTTGTCACTGATTTTATGGTCAAGAAACCTCAGCTGTCTTGCTTTTAGAGCAACAGTGCATAGGGCAACTGAGCCCTCTTTAATGCAGCTCCTTTCTCTTTTTTTGTGCAAGGGAGTATATGACTTTTAAAATCCACAAAAAGACCTATATAGAAGAGCCTTCATGAGAATGAGTATTGCCAAAAATATTTAGCAACTACTGCCACTAGTTCTGTGTATGTTGGATAAAGCTTACAAAAAACTGAATGTTTACCATAGAATGAACATCCAAGAAGCTCAGTACATGAACAATTACATCAGTTTGCAAAGGTTACTGATTACTGGCATTTGGAATGTGTACATTAAGCTGAAATAGTCAGTCCCTCCATGCGTGGAAATCAGTAGTTCACTAGGGATACAATTATATTTCTAGTCCAAATGTATGTAACGTACACATTTACTCACACCTTCTGTCATTCTCTTTCTGTAAAGTCATGTGAACATGAAGAGGACACTGCTGTTTCTGTAGTTTGTTCTCTAGAAACAGGTATAGTTCTTAGGGATCTCTCTACCAAATCTGCTTTCAATGGACCAGTGGCTTCTCTTTCACATGTAAGGCTGGGTGTTCAGCTGGTATAAACAAAGGGAAGTCACCTGACACTGAGGTGATTTTCCATTTGAAAATGTACTTTGTCTTTTTGATCATTGTTGGTACCTAGTCAAACATCTCCTGATGGTTAAACAGGGAGAACGTCACTGTTGGTATTAAGGACACAATGTTGTTTTTCACATAGTCCTCATGGCAGGAATTTCTTACTGATTTCATGAAGCTGCTCAAATGTGGTGAGCTCCAGTGGCTACTACATGACTGTAACACGTGGACGTCTACTGAAGGACTGACTAAAGAGCTCTGGCCCTGCTCTATTAAGTAATAACACACATTTACATGATAGTTTATAAAACTGAAAGAAAATTCCAGACTTAGCAAAGGTATATTCAGGTGAAAGACAGAAGTTCTCACAAGAGATAGAACAGCCGCTCTTTCTCCTCCTGTCCCCACATTCAGTGATTTCTTTGAATGAGGGAAGGATTTCTGGAGTGAGAAGAACCCTCACAGACCCCTCCAAAGCAGCCCTGAGAAACTGCAATACTGTTGCGGTTGAGGAGAAAGATCTCCACAAAAAGCTGGTTTATTCCAAGTATCCATATCCATTCCTTGGCAGCTTCCAGGAACAGCAACGTGACAGAGATACACAATGGAGGTGTTTATACGGAGGGAACTACAGCAGAACCACTGTGTCCCATCAGGCATGTCAGCCCGCTGCCTGTCTCCATTAGTGGCCAACTTCAAGCATTTAGGGGTTAGCTCAGTCGGTTGAGCATGGCGCTCACAACGCCAAGGCCGCGGGTTCGATTCCCATTTGGTCCCCATGTGTTGCCTGATCTATTTGAGAGGTGTCCCTGCCCATGACAGGGAGGTTGGATTAAATGATCTCTAAGGTCCCTTCCAGCCTAGGCCATTCTATGATTTTCACAAAGACCTAAGTAGAACACAGAGATAGCATAATCTGCTCCCCATCAAGATTGCAGTTTAAGCCCTACTAGCTGGAGCCTAATTTAAGCCCTCTGTCACTACTATCCAAATTTAATATCCTTTAAATTTTTTCTCTTGCCAGAGAAATTATAATTATTGAATTTTAAGGCAAAGTGTCAACTTCAGCATACTGACTTTAATTTTGTGTTATGAATTGTGCCTTTTCTCTTCTTTTTTTTTTTTGTTTAGACTAAGCATGAGAGAATTTTAAAGAGTTTTCCAAACCAACATGACTTGTTAAAAAATTTAACACTACATAAACTGGCTTCCACAAAGAAAGGGCCAAGTTCTGCTTGGTCTGTAGTCCTTAGCATTTTTTTATTGAAAACATTAACTTCAGACGAGTACTGTCTGCATAAAACCACAAGCCCACACTTTTGTTAGTACAAAGAGATGCAGCGGAAAATTACATGAAAAATACGGGTTAAATAACTGAAATATTTGATATAGGCAAAAAGGATATCTTAACTATTTGAGTGGATGTTTTCTCTAGAAGTTCAGAGCATCTTGCATAGTCCTGCCAATATATGTAAAAATATTAGCAAAGCAAGAGGACTAGCAAAGAAATTATTCTGAAAAAGTAAAGGCTGCCTGGAATTATTTTTACATAGCTGTATTCTAAAGTCTCCCTCAGTAAGAAAGTGCTCATTTAAAATGTATGAATTATTCAGTAATCCTTAAAACCTAAAGTTTGTAAAATCAGGGGAAAGTCCTGAAATAAAACTTTTGAATCAGAATTTATTCAAAATGTAGTAAAACATGTCTCCAATTACATGATTATTTTATAGCTTGAGGCATGAAAAACAATATAATTTGAAAACAAATCAGACTTACATTTCTTGACTGGATTATACCTCCTCAGTGATTCACAATATATTTTCTTCACATTCCTCAAATCTGCATCTTTTTCCCACAAGATGTGGCCATGGTACACACTACACTGCAGGACTGCTCTAACACAACTGCTGTGTGTAGTGACTACAAAACAGAGCTAAAGAGGTTCTCCATTTTCAACAAGCTCTGTTTCTGGTTTATGGGATGACTTTGTGTTAAGTCCCAAACTTCTTCTGTCTCAGCTTTTGTGTCTGCAAATTTAAGATAATAACTCGTCTATTTTTTGGAAGGTTTTCACGATTTTGGGAGGTTTCAGAGGTTTCTGCATGCAGAAGTTGCTGTATAAATTGTCATTTACCCTTTACAGAAATTTATGATGTAAATGATTATTATTACCTCATCCCTGTACTGACACTAAATATGAAGCTTAAATATGTGATGAAGGAGTGTTGGCATCTCCCAAAGTATAAATGCATAATAGGTCTTCAAGATTTTCAAGGAAGGTTTTTTGAAGTTCATAGAGGATTCTTCCGTACTTGTTGCTATGAAGTTCTGTTTGTTCATCCTGTGACCAAGTAGCAAAGACTAGCATATTGTACAGACTGTTCATACATTTTATAGCAGTAACTTGATCTTTAACTGGGAACAAACATCCCTTCCATGCAAGTGAGAAAGCTCAACCTTTATACTAAATTCCTAAAGGAATGGCTATCCTTTGAGTGTTTTACAGGATTCCAGTTTGCTCTCATGAAGAGGAATGATGTCATTTACTCAAGCTGCCTGAAGAATTGATTGGACACTGTTAAGTTCTGTATTCATTACCCTTTATTCAGTCAACCACCAACAATGCAGAAAGTATCACCTTAATAACTGTGGCCATATGATTAACTTAGCAGGTCCTAAAAATATCCACCATTTACAAAGCAATCCTAGCATCTAAGCCTACCTTAGAGCTATCTTCTCCTTCATCTTCATGGACTGAACTGGATGGTGAAGGAGTTGCAGATTTGCTTCCAGGTGGAGAGGGCGAGTTGTGAGGAACACTGTTTCCACCCATATTCAAACCAAGCTGTGCACTGAGCTGGGACTGGTTAATAGTAGTCAGCTGCCCATGCTGCATCATTCCTGGCTGCCTAATATCTGCAGGTTGAACCCTTGGCCTCATGGTTGCCATCTGAGGATGGGAACTATACTGGGCTCCTTCTGTATTCCGTAAATCTTGCATCTACAAGAGGAAAAAAACTGTATTAAGCATATCACTAATAAAGTGTTCTGTTCCTTTAGGCCTCAGTTGGCCTGATCGGCTATATAAGGCTTAAAAGAAATGGCAAGAACTTAAACAAACATGTAAATACTGGAAATAAACAGAGTAAGGATATGACTGACATTTGCATAAAACTGACTGTTATAAACTATTCAGGCTCTAGCCTCAGCCCACAGGAACAGCAAAAAGCAATGAAAGCCTGTTTCTTTATAAAGGGGAACAAAAGGGCACTGCTTTCTGTAACTACGTACAGAGTATTTCAGAAATGCTAACAAACAGGGACAGGATTGCACTCTGAAGTTCAGAACGAGATCAGAACATGAATACCCTCAAAATTCAAGGCAATTTCCATGTTCTACTCCTCTTCTTAGGATTTTTGTGTGCATGAGCTGTCAATTTGGGAGCTTCATTTTTCACAGTTTGACTATCTAGTACCAGGTCCAAATCTATTTTGCCTAGTGCTGCCCAGTGAGATACTGGAATTTTCAGGATTCAGACAACTGACAAGAGGGGTGCATTGACAGACCGATCAAATGATTTCTGAGTTGATTTGCTGCTAAGACATATATGAACAGAAAGCTCGGAAATCATGGGATTGACAAATGAATCCATTGTGCTATGTGGGTCACTGCTTCCTTAGCATTAACGAGACATACCATTTTAACGCAAGCAACAAATTCAGTCTCTGCAAGGATAAGAATTAAAAGCACTGAAGGATGAAACTCCTCTCTTGTCCAGAGGTCAAATGCACCACATACACACACTCTATAGCAGATTCCCTGTAACATCTTTTCAGTATTCTCACACGGAAACATGACAAATAGCAAAAAGTAACAGGGAGAAACTCACATTTAAGCTAAGGTGTTCTGTGGGTGATTTAAAATTAAAGTGTCAATTCAGAGCCGAAACGAAATAGATATAGTTGTTTTTCCGTCCATCAGACAAACATGCTATATGTATCGAGTGGAATCTGACAGGAACTACCATTGTGTAAGTTCCATTATGATAAGGACGTGTTAATGGTTCAATATATTAACATAATCACATTTATTCTGCTGACAGTCTTTGTTAGACATGTCATCTGTATTGTCTAAAGATCACTCAGATTTTTATTTTTTAAAAAAACTTTTCATAGCTTGTGATTTCTATAACCTATCTCTCATACACACACTCCTATATATCACAGCAATCTGTAAAATACCTTTCAACCAGCAGCGCATGGAAAAAAGGAAAGATAAAACTGCAACATCATTTTTTCTCTTATTATTGATAGTGTAAAAATTTATCAATTTTAGGGAGATACTTTATGAGCTTGGGGATTGATTTTTGTAAAGCTGATGGGCTGGCAGTAAATCAAACTAACAATACCATTAGTTATGGCATACTTACCACTTTACATCTAGATGTGTTTCTGAGAAGTATTTGAAATGGCTTCTGACAATATGATATCACAATTATACGTGTATTTATATTGCTTTAGAAATTAATAGCTTTTGTTAAAAAAAGGTTGTCGATACAAAGATGCTCAAGTTCATTTAATGACGACTAAAGCACCAGAGGAGAGGAATAGAGACAGCGCAGTGTATGAAATCAAGTGAAGGCTGAAATTTGAATCCTGGCAGACATTTATACTTTTAAAGATTGCTACTGACTTCTTGTTCCCTTCCCTCCAGTATTAGCTCCCCTCCTCGCCAAACGCATTAGCCTTTATAGCTATCACTGCCTCTAGGAGACAAGCTGTACCAAAATAGCTGTGCCCGGGACGCTGGAACTGCTGCTCGGATGTTTCACTCTGGGTCCAGGTGTTGGGGCTGGGCAGCAGTTGGGGAACGGGGAGCAGGAACACGCGGGGATGGAAACCCACCCGGTCCCTCGTGTACTGGGGAGAGGGAGGGAAAAATCCTCCCAAAAGCTCTCCCTTTGCTCTCCTTGGGGTGTCTACCATCCTGCAGGGGCTGAGCCCATGCAGTACCCCTCGCAAATGCCATGGGTTTTCATGGAGCAGCACTTTATGGTGGCAGATAAGGGCTGGGAGTAAAACCCATTCACGAGAGGCTAAAAAAGTAAGACCATTTTTTATCAAGAACATGCATCCCAATGATTTTAGGAACTCTAGAAAGAAAACAAGCACTATTTGAAACTCTCTAAAAACTTTTTATTTTAAATGAACTTGCGAAGTATCTACCTCTGAAAGCAGGGCAAAGGTTATGATTTTAATTACTGTTCTGCAAGTAACATGTAATAAAATAGATATTATTGAAGTGTTCTCTCCTTTATTAAAAACTTTTCATATCAGATAGATACTGCAGAAGACTCTGCATTTGTTGTCTTTAAACAACATATATTTTTAAACAGTCTGGGATTTACTTTTAGCTCCGGTGCTAAACACACACTGTGTTTTCAGATAACATGACTCCAATTGGACTGTATTGGATATATCTAGCTACAAAATGTGTGCATATATATGTATGTGCAAAAGAATTCTTCACTAATGAAATCCTGAGGACTGCAAATGAAGTGGTGCAGCAGAAAAAATGTATTTTCCTTTTCACGTGAATTCAGCTTGTCTTCTGAACTTTTAAATCCGATGAATACCAGGCTACTTTTACAAAATCCAGGAATCCTCACCTAAGGGACCTGCCTGCGGAGAACATGCTAGCGTAAGTCCACCACACATAGCTGTGACCCTCAGCAAGGAGGATCCACATCTGCAGGTAAGGTTTCTGGCTCACCTCTCTGCCATGCACCACAGAGCCTGCCCTCCCTCATCCTGCCCTTTCCTAGCAAAAGAGTGGGCTTGTCTAAGATGAAAACTGCTCATTCCTGGAGTAAGAACAGGCAGCTACCCACATAACTGTGAAAAGCTATGAGATTACACTGTAGAAAACATGTGATGATGAGTCTTCAGGTTCCTAAAGGATCAACAAACCAAGAACTGTCCCATCTTCCCCGCTGGGTTCAAGAACAGTCTCACCCATGAAATCCACACATTTGGGTCACTGCCGTGGCACGACAGTACGTCCCTGTTTCAAATGCTCTGACGACCTCGTTTTTGCAGGTATAGTGGCATTAATCAGACACACTCTCTGTCAACATTACATGCAGAGTATGACCAATTTCTTAAACTACTTCAGAATCAGAAGCTTCCTATTCCTTGTTCCTCCAGATGGAGTTTTACAAAACACACCAATGTGTATCTGTGCTGGAGCCACATCCAGTATGCAAGAGTAATATGGCGAACATGCTCCTGCGAATGCAAAGCTGAATACAAATCCCACCGGGTGGCAGAATGCCAAATTTAAGAGCAAAGTTAAAGAATTTGAGTGTTGCAGAGGATAAGGACAGTCTTAAACTGATGCCTTCAATGGTCTCTCTGATGAGGTAATAATGATAATATCTGGTACTTTAATATCATTCCCCATCTGTTAGTTCCAGGATGTTTCACAACTTGTGTTATATTCAGCTTTAGAACATGCCTGGTTTTTTTTTCAGTTTTACTAACAGAGAAGCTATGATACATCTTTTTTTCATGGTCGCTTTTTTTTTTTCTGTTTGCGTTTTGCTTATGAGCCAAAACTGAGCATCGACCCATGTAAGTGTTTGACTGCAAGTTAAAAGACATAGTAAAATCCACTAATTCTGAGATGTACTGAGAATCCTTACTGCCACATGTTTAGTGAAAAAAACAGAACAGGGCTGTCTGGCTGAAAACAAGCTCCTAACACTCTACTCAAAGCTCCTAAGGTACTAAGAATAAAGCTAAAGTGCTTTAAACATCAGACCATCACTCTCACCATCAGCTTAAAGCAAAAACAAAGCAAAGCGTGCAATGTCGAATACAGCGATATCATCTCTGGACAGAAGCACCTTACTGCAGGACAGTGTGAGTACAGTCTCCTAATCACAGAATCACAGAAAATAGGGCTAGAAGGAACCTCAAAAGGTTATTTAGTCCAACACTTTATCTCACAGCAGGATTAGCTATACCTAAATCATTTCTGACAGATGTTTGTCTAACCTCTTCATAACCTCCCTAGGCAATTCTTGTGCTTAACTATCCTTACAGTGGAAAGGGCTTTTTTCCATAATGTCTCACCTAAATCTCCTTTGTTGTAATTTAAACCTACTACTTTTTGCACTGCTCCCAGTAGACATGAAGAATGTTTTTCTCCTTCTTTACAGAAAAGTTGTACACACTGGAAGGCTATTATGGCTATTTAGTTAAACCCGAAGATTGAAAGACTTTTTTCATATGCTATGTTTTCTACATATCTGATCATTCTTGCTGCTGTCCTCTGGACTATGCCCAATAACCTTCACCTTTCTTGAACCATTGTGCCAAAAAGTCCACAAAATCTGACACAGCATTCGGATGGAATCCTCCATCTCCTACAGGATGCAGCATGTAGCACTTAAAAATCCTTAATTAACTGCTTTTGTGATACAAGGTGATTAACTGATGCAAGATGCAGAGACAGTCGAACTGCAGGACTCTAAACTAATGTCCCAGAAGGTGGCTTTAGGAAGCAAATAATATTTTTCTAAGGAGCATTACCCAGGAAGTTTGAAAAGGAATGTGCTCTTAGCAAAATAATTTCCCACTTTATAATCAAGAATTGTGATGCAACATCTACCTGAAGAGCTGTGAAAGTCCAAATTGTCCCTCCTTATGTAAATTAATTTATAATAAATGTTATAATAAAATGAAAGAAGAAAGGCAGGTAAATACAACAGGACTAATTAAGTGCAAGAAACACTAGGGATAATATACTGGAGATGAAAACATTAAAACATAAGAAGAAACACACAGGGCTTTCTCACTGAAGCAAGCGGAGATTGCATTATCTCACTACCCTGGGCAAATTCATATCGAGGCACAGCAGGTACTATTTCTATTACCACCATTGGGTCTTATAATGATTTTTGCTTAGTTTTCTACTAGCTGAGAGCTCTTACCACTTTTCTGATGGACACTGTGGAAATGGATGACAGATCTTTGCTTCTTGTCTAAGTGGTCAGGGTAGATCAGAGAGAAATAATTTTTCATGCTATAAGACGCTACGCTTCAATAAATTAACTAAAAAAAAAGAAAAAAAAGAGAAAAATCCAGTGGATCTTAAGTGTTATCTATGAAGATACCCACAGTGTGCTTCTTTCTTCACTGGCATCACCCATGTGAATCATCATCTAGGTAGGTATGCGTCACAGACATTCTTCTGTAGGCAGAAAGGGCTTCTGTTATTAGCCACATTCTTGTTTATATTCCCAGGACAACTACCTGTGCCACATTGAATCTGAATGTTTGTCTGTTCCCAAATAATGTTACATTAAAATGCAGCACTAGCCCCAGTTGCGCCAACTTCCTGAAAAGTCATGAGGTTTGCTTAGACATTTTACTGGTATTCTAATTGTCTTCTACCATAAGCCAGTGTATATTTGCAAGATGTCTTCCAGTGGCACAGAGATGCTCATTAAAGAAGAGAGAAAAAAAATTGAATTGCTACCTAATCACCTGACTCCTATGTCAAGGTTTCCAAAGAGAAGAAAAGATAACATTAAGTTGCCAGACAGGTTTGTGAGAACTGGCACACAGAGAAGGAATGTATTTGGGAAACCATGCCCACCCTTTATGATTACACCAAAACAAAACAAAAAAATATTTTCATGATCCAAAATGCAAGCAATATTCATCATAGAATCAGAATTAAGTTCAACTTAAAAGAATGTCTAAAAATACAGAAACATCCATTTTAGGCAACTTTCACTCAGTCCATACTGATAATGAAGCATTTTATTCACACGTGTTGGTGGTTAGGACCCTAGAAAATAGCAAATGAATCAAAAGCAAACCATGAAGTTTCATGTGTTGTCTTCCACCATGGTGATGCTATTCATTGAGACAACTTACAATCTGAGATAACTGGAACATCTGTATTTGTATACCAGAGAAAACAAAAAAGTGACCCAAATATTTAGAAGCCCGAAATCTGACAAGAAGTTAAGGTTCCTGATTAGAGTGGATAAAACTGGTAACTGATATGTACGTCCTGTCATGAATGAAGACTGGTCAACCCCAAAGATCCACGTACTATCAGATCTTTGTTTCCATTCAGTTAAAGTAGGAATCACATCTGCAATCAAGTCTTCTTTTAACACATATATAACAGAATGAGTGCTAAAGAAAGATTTGTTATAGGAGCTAAGGTTACTGTAAAATGACCACGGAGAACCATTCAAAACACATTAAAAGGAATAACTCAAAGCACCACCTAACAGAGGAAGGAATGTGTGTTTTCATAATCTCATTTTTATAATTCTCTTATGTATCAGCTAAGTGCATAATGAAAGACTAAGTTTTAAACTAAGTGAGAATTTGGGGAATATTTTAGTGTTGTACACAAGTTTATTTTATATACTATGCCCAGTGCATTTTCAAGATAAAATGAAAGGATCATTCAAAGTTTCTTTTGATTAGGAAAACAGTCTTAAAATTAAACAGCAGAAGAAATCTCACATGTAAAAAGAACCTGAAACTGAAAAAAAACCCCACCAAACTCTATTAAATTTACTACTCTAATCTCTTCAAAATCATTCTGTTAAAAATTAAACCACTTCAGGTTGTTTTACATAGTACTGGTTCTGTAAGTGATCTTAAGCTCCTTTAAAACAATTATATACTCAAAATTCAGCTGCAAAATTTTACGGCACGATCACATAATGACAAGAACGCAGTAATATACAGTTTCTGTATTTCTTGGTATACAGTTAATTTGGTGACTATTAACATTCTTTTCTACTTTATGTTTTAATATCTTTTGAGTTGCACAGGGCCAAAGTCTCAAAACTAATCATAAAAAACTACTGACTGCTATTCACTCTAATATAATAACCCTTTATTTAAAACAACCTCCAATAAATTTCATTATAAGAATATATTAAAAGGGTTAAAAACCTATTAAATGTCAAAGAATTTGCCTGACTCAAACTTCTAATAAAGAAACAGAATAGGCTTTCTTTCTGAATTATTTAAATCTTTACTGACTGTGCACTGAACCATGAAATTAGAAAAGTGTTATTAGAAGTGTTCTCTGGTTTTTATAAAAGTTGTAGCACAGAATATATCAAACCACAGTCTTTAACTAGACTAGTTAAAGAAATAGGTTTTTAATCCTGAATACATGGTTTCCACTGATATAAAGGGTCATAATTAAAAGTCTGGCCTGGAAGCAGAAGATAATAAAATTATTATTACAGGAGCATACATGTTCATTTGGTATATTCAGGATGCATGTTTCCATTTTAATTTGGACAAATATCTTCAATTTTGTTTGATCTTGCAAAATCCACTAATTTGGATCCTCTCAGCAAACAATTAAGCTTTTAATAGTGACTCATTTTAAAGAATTAATGGTGAATAATTTGTGTTATCTTTTTCTCTTTTTTAAAGTGTCTAATGCTTAACAGCAGGTATATGTTGACAGCAGACAAATGGAAATCTAGGAGGTACAAGTCAAATATTCTAGCACACATCTGATAACAGTATTATACTTTCACTGCTTTTTTTGCAAATAAAACCAGAACCATTTGCTATTTCAGCAGTTATTTACATAAGGAAAATAATCGTGCATTTCACATTTATTTTAGTGACGCTAAAGAACTCCTGAGTCAGCAGTATATTCACAGGTTCACTCCAACACGCCTTAATCACTAGCCTTTCAGCAAAAGAAATTAAGTCAGAAAGATGCTTGAGAGAGAGAAAATTGTCTCCCTTTCTTTTAGACAATCCCTCTCTCCTTTTTTTTCTATGATGTTCATCACAACTTTATCAAACTTCCTGCAGTGAGTTGGGCAACGTGACTCTAATCTGTCACATGTTCACTCTATCTGCTTTAACAGGCAAAGGTACCCTGACCATACCATCCATCTCTCCGTACCACAAAGTAAAGGAAGTTGTATCAGATACATTTATATTAATAAAACAGTCTGCATAGTCTCTGTGAATAGCTGTCACCTTCCAGTAAATGATTTGTAAATTTTCCAAAATATCTGCCAAGATCTGGCTACATGAAAGTGGAGAGTCCTAAGCACAGCGCCGAGTCAGGAAAATAGATAGTGCATAGTTGTGAATCAGTCAGCGATGTCACAGATTTTTTTCATACATATTTTACATATTTTATATGTTAGTGTTAACATTTAGAAGACTGGAGGATTCAGCATTCAAATAAATAAAATGCCAATGAGATATTCATATTCATATTCATCACATTAGATATTTCAAAAGAAAGTGCAGCTTGCATAGCATTTGGAAAATGTTTAATTTGAAATATATCAAAAAAACTAGAATTAGATTGGGATGTTTAAATAAAAGTATTTAAGGATGTTTACACTAAGTAAATTATAACACGTGACTGTGGTTCCTCTTTATCTCAATAACTGTTCCATTTGCCTACCCCAGTGAAGGTTCTGCTGCTCATTGACTTTAATACCTTATTGGAAAAGCCATGTTCATGAGGTTCAGTGACAGAAGGTCTGCCTAAGTGCAGGGGATGTCCATGTGGAAAGAGACAAAAAATTCCTCCTGGTCAGGAAATCACAATAAACAAGCTGAGACACCTGAAATTTTGGTGCAATATTGGGGTGTCTTGTGTCTCCTAATTCTAGAGGATAACTCTGTAGGATCTGAACTGCATATTATCTCAGTCCCAGTTCCCTCACAAAGCTGGACTCTGCAGCATACCAGCTGAAATGAGAGATTTTTGAACTACTGTCAATGAGAATTATTCTAAGTATGTTATTTCACCAAAGAAAAGGCTTTTGCTCTATCTTTCCAGTGTTGTCCACCTGTTTAGGCACTGGATGTAAATAAAGGGCGGAGGATCTCAGATGATGACTAAAACCTGAGTCTGCTACGTGCTCTAAACATCTCATTACCCTCATCATTAGGCTCCTGAGATTTCCTGCTGTTCTGCACAAATATTTAACGGACCTTGTTTCTATTCCAATGAGACACAAATCTAGATCTTTGAAACCAGGGTAACAGAGATAGACCTAGTCAGCAAGTGCCTATACTCTTCCTCTTGGGCACTGTGATGTGGAATATCCTTGAAGTTAATTCCTGGAGCCACAGTGTCCTGTCTGGAGCTGTGCTTTACAAATGGCCTTATGACATCTCCTACTGAATTGATCATAAGCAAAGTCTGAGCATGAGTAAGTTTAGAAATGGCTGTCTGAAAGCCCTGAAGGCTCATTGAGAAATGTCGCCCTTGTTTAAGCAAATTATCTAGCTAGTCATTGCAGTCTTGGATGGAAATGGTGCCTCCGTTAGCTCTTGCATTCCCATACACAATAGTTCTATTAAATTGAACCAACTTACCTGCACCTGCCTGCCACCCTGGTACTACACTGCATAGAATTTTCATTTCACATTATCCATTGATTACTGTTGATGTGTGTTTGCTGAAAACTAGGTTTTGGGTGTGCATTTTGTGAATTTCTTGACTAAGTTAATTTTCTTCAACAAAGAAGATAATTTTTTCCTGGCTGACACCAGAAACCTTGAAAAAAACTCTATATCTCACATGATTCTATTTTTTATTAAGTACAAAATCATGATGAAAAACATAATTTAGACTAATAAGAATGAGTCTGACGTTTAAAATTATGTTAAAGGATCTTTTACCAAATCCTCCTGTTGCTATGTTGCAGTCCTGTAAATTCTCAGTCTGAGTGACAGCACTAATGGAAGTTGAAACAAAAGGTCTGCAAAATGTTTAACTCAGAAGAGATTGGTTTTCATACATGTGATCTTGTTATCAACTGACAAACTTACTGGTATTTGTAACTATACTGTCATAATTTTCCCTGAAATATAAATCTAATGCCACAGTCAAATGTGGGGTTTGTAAATGTTAAGCACGTGTTACTGCTAGGCAAGATACTTTTTGTAAGTTATGAAAAATATGCTTGGCTCTCAGGGAAAAAGCAATTTAATGATATGCTAATAAGTCCATCATTCTTCTGTATTTTATTATTTACAATTTTGTCTCTAAAACCTATTTAACATCTCCAGTGCAATCATCCATCTGCAGCTTGCCAAGTCCAATACTATAATTCTGAAACAAGAAAAATCTCAATTATTTTATTTTCAACTATGTAGAAGATGAACAGACATTCAGCAGTCTCAAAAGATTAAAATTAGTAGATCTATTTTGTTTAGTGTCCATTATATTAGCATGCAACAGAAGACCTTCCTAGGAACATTCTTTTCAATGTAAGAATATATCTTTATTTTCCTTGTTTGGTATTCTAAATGTTGGATACCTTCCTTAACACAAGCTCAGGACATTAAAAAAACCCTACCCTGAAATACAAGAACTTACAAGTTTTGGAAATTATTTCTTCATGGTGAAAAAAGAGAAGGATACATAGGTAACACAGCAGATTAATGATAAACTACAAAGCTGGGCTTTAGAGAGTTTTTTCCAAGCTAGAGAAGGTCATAAACACTGTGCATTCAGAACGATGTTGCCCGGAGAGAAGACAACCTTTCAAAGATATGACTCTGGTGTGTTCTCAGGATAGCCTCACAAGTTCATCAGAGTGTTCGAATGCTTTACTCTGGATGAATAGCTACTTCATTTTAAAGAAAATCTGAAGTTCTCCACGATTTTTTCCCCTTCCCTTTCTTCTAGTCATATTAATCTATTTTTTGCCTCTATTTGGGACTATCTAATCCACTGTACGCTGGACCTGAACATGATGATAACTAATAATATTCATACAGTAAAAAACACAACTGCTTACATTCCCCATGTTTCAGGCTGCTGTGAACACATCAAGCTTGTTCGGAAATCCCTGAACTCTTCTGCTGCCTGTACATCAGCTCTGTTGACAGAGGCCCTGGTTCTAATTTTCAGTATAGTAATGGGTCAAATCCAGATCAGTGTTGCCCAGAGAAGCTGTGGGTACCCCTTCCCTGGAGGTGTTCAAGGCCAGGCTTTGAGCAACCTGGTCTTGTGGGAGGTGTCCCTGCTCATGGCAGGGGGGTTGGAACTACATGATCTTTAAGGTCCCTTCCATCTCAAACTGTTCTATGATTCTATGAATAAAATGCACACAAATGTAAGATGAGATCTATGCGCCAAGCTTTTAGATTGCCAGAAGGTAATGCTGGAAACTATACTGACCAGGCAAATACTCAGATGCTATGGAAGAGAATACTTAACCATTAGAAACTTTAGAATTCACATAATCTCAAAATGACACAGTAGAGAAATATCCCAAGTAACAGACAGACCTATCCACATTGTTTTGTCACGTTCATGTGCCACACAGGCTGCCTTCAGATGGGCTCTTCATGCTAGTATACCATCAAACCAGTGCATAACTTTAAGTTGTTACCACAACTCTTTAACTTTCATTAATACTCCAAAAAAGGGCAATCCTCTACTAGTAATCATCAATTTTGTAACTACAGAAACTCACCTTATCCTCTCTTACTTCTCTCAGCAAAGCAATCATTTTACTCACTTCAGGAAGAAATTTTAAAATGCAGTTGCTGTGTGTGCAAAAGTGCATCCATGATGGTTCACATAATTACTGCAATTATGAATGCAATTCAGGTAAATGTGCAAGCAAACTACTAGCTAAGCCTCTAACTGGTAATTTATGTGTGTCTTTACCCAATTTGCATGGGCAATTTTCATAATTACCTTCACAGGTTTAGTACATAGATCTCAGGACTCAGTTTACATAAAATCTGACTGAATAACTAATGAAGGACTGATGAAGGATGACTAGAGGAATAAGGAAATTAGAAGCATATGGAAAGAAAGCAAACTGAACAAAGTCAACTTCAGCTTATGCTGAAGCTTTTGTTTACATTACATTTGGGAAGAGAAGGATATGAGTAATGCACTAGATAGGTCAAGTTCCTTCAATTATCCTTCCTTCTCCTGTTTTCAATATGCAATCTACCCTTTCTGGTAGTCAAGAAGTACAATGATTTTCAGACAAACTACATATGTATAGTGCAATTTACAGTACGTGAAATTGTCATTTGAAGTGTCTAACTCTTCATCTGGGAAAAACAGAGGAGTTCCTCACCAATGTAAAGCCCAAACAGGGTCCCAGTGGTGTTTACAGATAAGAAACTGAATGAGTTTACAAGTGTACTCTTTCTCTGAAGAATAAAAGGAAACACTGCATTCAACTGACAGAGGTATTTCAATAAATTATGTTGCTATTTCTACACTTAAAACCACATTAATAAAAAACCTTGGCTTGTTTGTTTTGCACTTTAAAAAGAAAAGAGAATAAAAGCATTTTTGAATGAAAAAGAAAACCATACCTAGATACTTCTGTTAGCCTTGATCATTAACTTCAAAAAAGACATTGGCACTGAATTTAAATTCGAGGTTTAGAAGGAGAATCGCACCAAAATATATATAAAACATGCATGTGTTAGAGAAAAGGAAGGATCCTTGAAGGGTATTCTCTGATACTTTCTGCGAAAACTACATCCCATTATGGGGACCCTAAAGTCAAGCCCGTGTACTTCACAGAATGGTTTGAGTTGCAAGGGATCTTAAAGATCAGTCCCCTGGCCATGGGATGTAATCCCTCATGAGACCAGGTTGCTCAAAGCCCCATCCAGCCTGGCCTTGAGCACTTCCAGGGATGGAGCTTCTACAGCCTCTCTGGGCAACTTGTGCCAGTGTTTCCCATACTCATAGCAAAGAACTTTTTCCTAATGTCTAATCTAAATCTACCTTGCTCTGGTTTAAAACCATTGTCCCTCATCCTGTCACTACACACCCTTGCAAGCAGCCCCTCCGCAGCTTTCCTGTAGCCCCCTTCAGGTACTGCAAGACTGCTATAAGGTCTCCCTGGAGCCTTCTCTTCTCCAGGCTGAACAGCCCCAACTCCGTCAGCCTGTCCTTGTAAGAGAAGTGCTCTCCTGATTATTTTTGTGGCCCTCCTCTGGACCCTCTCCAATAGGTCTATGTCCTTCTTGTGTTGGGGACTGCAGAGTTGGATGCAGTTAATTTATTTGTATGCATTTATAAAGTTAATTTTAAAGAATTACATTTGTAATATTTAGGAAAAAATATTTAAAACTTTGCAAACCATGTATTTAAATTTAGAGATCTATTTTGACAATTCTGAGCTGCTTTTGCATAGTGTAATGTTATGGTGGACCCTTATGGTAACTGGACTGCTTTTTGTCTCAAAGCTGACTAAACAGCATCTGCCATAAGAAGTGTGTTTTTTAAAGACAGATTGTTCAGATATAGTCATATATAGAATACTTACTCCCTATGATAATTCCAGTTAATCTTCTTACATTATTAAAATTTACTCCTCCCAGAACTGCATAGACCACAAAGCATACAATAGTAAGTGGTGTTCTGTTCTTGCTACAAAATGGTATACTGAATTCTGAAATGAATTCTAGATGGATTATCAACCTCTGCCACCTAAAACAATCCCATTCCGACACAAGAGAGAGAAAAAGGCTGACATACAAGAAACAAACAAACTGGTGAATCCCTGCCCATAAACAAGTAATGCTTGCTACATCTTAAAAGTATTGCTGAAATAATTTAGTTTGAAAACTCCTGACATATGATAAACATTGCTCTATATAGTACTATATAAGTGGTATTATTATGAAAAATAACTGCACTTCACAGTGTTTAAAATAACAGATGCCAAATCTTACGCTTTAATGAACTGCTGCTTAGGAAGAACAACAACAAGAAAAAAACCAGTATTATGCAAAGAACCAAGAAGTAGCGCCTTCTTCCTTCTACAGTGAGGCCTAACGTGTTCTCTCTCTGTCTCAGTCTGAAGCTTGGCAAGCTGTCATTGCATCAAAATGTTTTCCTTAATTTTAGGAAAAAAGACAACAGAAGACTTGTAACCAATTAATCTTGATATATTTGCATTTAAGGTTAGTAAACTGAAGACACTAGAAGTGCTGTAGAATGATAAGTGTGTTATCAATGTGATGCTCAAGTTTTTCAGCTTTGAATTCATTCTGTAATTTCAGGACTAGCAAGAACAAACACGTTCAAAAGGCAAACATGTACAGTACAATGTGTTACAATTCATTGGATACTTTTTCATTTCCCCAGTTGAAATGTACATGAGTAGTACTGGCAACATATAACTACAAGCCATGTTTTTCAGCTTTCATTTTGTAATTATTTTCCTTTTAAAGTTTTTGGGGCTTTTTTTCCCAAACACCTCATTCCATGCTACTTAGTAATATGAATATTACGGCAGTATTCCAGGACTGAAATTTTGGAATATGTAGATTAAAATTCTGAATCATAAGAGCATCACTTTATTGCAGAATTATACGGAATTTCTACACTTAGTCAGTGGTTGTCAATTCTGATGATCTTTGAAGTCTGGCTGGACCACTGTGGCTGGCAATTACTGTAAAAATCTTTACCAACATTCAAGAAAATGTTCTGTTTTTACTGACAACAACTTAACAAGAGATATCTTCCTGTTACTGCTCTCTAGCAAGTCCAAATGCTGCAATTAAAATTACAGAAAGTACAACAGGAAATCCTACCCCTTCCATGGCAGGAGCTGTCAGAATCTGCAAAAAGATGAATTCAGGTAGCTCTGCATCTGAGAATGATTCTTTAGTCTGTGATGGCTTTTAGCACACAGATTCTGATTCAGGGACAGAAAAAGCAGCATTTTTTTTTCCTGGACACAATCCAAATCAAAATCTATAGTTTCCCTATAGATTTTGAAACATTGATCTTTGTGACTTATTTGCATAATACATGAACATCTCATTTTCATAACCATTGTGGTGAAATGCAAAGTACTTATGTCTTCCATATAGAGTAATAAATGCATTTTTTAAAGAACCAGAACAAAATAAAAGCACTTTAAATCTACATTCAATGATTACAATTGAATTAGAATTAGGAAGATCATTGATATAAGAGAATATCTAAAATCAGTTTATCTATATCATAATATAAACTGATGGATAGATGAGGGATGAAGCAACTATATCCAATTCTAAATGTAAGGAAAAAATATATGTTTAGTAACTAAATTAAATCTTGACTTTAATGAAGAATTCAGCAGGTATAACTGTTCATTTTAAAGAGAGAATTTTGTTCTCTTGGAGTACAGTTTTGATGCCACTTACACAGAATAACAGTAAAATACAGTAAGTGGAATTAGAACACAGCGTTCAATTTCTGAAAACTATTTCTGAAAACTGTTTCATTTATGTAGCAGATGTTCACCGAAATAAGTGCCATGCTACTTAGCCTTCTAAAAACTGCTGAATGAAGCAGCTACACCTAATTGCTATCCTGCTGTTACCTAGCTGGTTCCTCCCAAATTGCAGTGTGTAGGCTGACCTCACCAATCTACACACGTGTCCTTCTCAGAGCAAGGACGCATGGCTTTGGGTTGTTTTCCAGTGTAGTTCTGAGATGGCAGGTCTGGCTAGTTAAGTTATAAGCATTTGCAAAGCTTGATCTCATCTGACATGCTTAAGAAGCAAAGCCTTGCTGAACTGCCTAGGAATCAAGGAGCTAAGCTACACTCTGGATCTCAAGCCCTCAAAAAGTCAGGATCAGAAATGTATGAACTGCTGTGCTATAACATATCAAGACGATCCCCCAAAATAACTTACATTTAAACATACACATTGATTTCCACTGTTGTATGTGATTTTATTCAGCTTTAACATCAGTCTAAAATATTCTGCAAAATGAGATCTTGCGTTTTTGACTCCAAGCTGATGCCACTGGTGCCCATCTCCAGAATTCTGATTAGGCGTGGGACTATTCTCACTGTCTTTTAAGTCCAAAGCTGATTTTCCTGCCTCTTTGGAAGATTGTGTTTTGCATGTATTTCACACTGGCACATTAGCAGCACACTTTAGATGCCAAAAGTGTAGCCATGTTCTAGCTTCCACCGAGCTTCACAGTGAAGTAACCAACTGCACATCATGGTCCTAATGAACAATGGCAGAGCAAGAGACTTCACACGCCTCCAGAAGTACCATGTCTGCATCTGGCACCTTTGTGCCTGAAGCAGAAAGAGAGGTGATTCCTCCTGGGGGTTCAATACACCCTCACTTTGAGACACCTGAGAAAACATTTAGGCTGGTTTCAGTCAAACCTCAAGGGACACGGTGGCACGCATATGCTGGAGAGTACTCTTGACTCTCTTCCTTCACCTTGTGAATTCACGCAGTGTTATAGTCTAGCATTAAACAAGCAGCTTCAAAGCACCTTCCTTTCAGATGGATATATTAACAAAACTAAAAACAAAACTCAAACCAGTTACAAACCCCAAGTTTCTACCTCAATGTGCAACCTCTTGTAGTGACAGTACGGGCTTGACTATTCATTTCCTCATCAGAGGATATATGAGCAAAGCGATGAATTTGAACAACTTGTAGGTTTAGGTTTGTCTGATAAAAATTCTTTAGTTTTTAACTTGTGTGTCAATGAATGTGCTTCTGTAGCGACAGAAAATTCTACCATTTGTTTCCAAAGTGGAAAATACTAAGCAGAAAAATCATTTAAATACAATGTTATGTGTATGAAGGCCATATTTTGGCTGTTTAATTTTGAAATTTAACTTCTTTCTCTAGATCATTAGATAGAAGTCTAGAAACATTCTTCCACTTATTCATGAAATATAATAACATCTTCAAAGACATTTAAAAAACCTATTTACACTTTGAGTTTGCAATGAACATTTGGAAATGGTAATTATAGAACTGTGGTAACTAACTTAAAGTTCAAGAAGACATGATTGGCACAATAAATAATTGGTTTGCCTCTACTTAATCTACATTAATGTAAACAATAAATCTTCTCTTAAATAAAGACTGTGTGAATCTTCATTTATCTTTTATGACAAGAGAGCAAAGGTTGTAGCTTAATGAATGGAAAGAAGCAACAAGGTCAGATTTAAAAGCCTCAAAGGTCAAGTTTCTGACATCTCTGAACACTCAAAAAAACCTAACATTGTAATTACTATTTTGGTCAAGCCACTGAGGTCTGTTTTTATTCCAAAAAGAAACAGAAAAAAAACCCATAATTCAGGAACTTAAGAACCAGTACTTGGTACAGTCTGTAACGCACACTTCCCTGTATTACAGACTCCTTCCACCATAGAGGAAAAGTAAAGGATAGAGAAACAAAAATTCAGTTTGAAACCTCACATATCTATTAAGTAGCCAGCATACATCCACACCTGGAAAGTGTTTACTTAACAAAGCAACAAGCAGCCTCTCCTAAAACAGAGACATTGCCTGATTTTGAATTTAAAATATTTCCAGGGATTCCTATTGCTAACTCAGTGCGGCTTTGGTGAATTTACAAGTAGTTCTGAATCTTTGCAGACAACAGGAACATAGACACTGATAACAGGTCCAGAAAGCCACACAATTTTATTTTACATATGCATTGATTTTTTTCCCGAATGGAAGACCTTTGTCATCTAACAGGGTTATTCATAGATTCAAAGAGTTGATCGGGGTCATTAATAACAATAGTAAACTGATCATCATTCCAATAGGATTTGACAATGGCTTTTTTTCAAAGGAGATACTAATGTATTGATGCCTCTGAAGTTCATTACAGCAGTAATAAATCATTAGCCTCCAAGAAATGATTTATAATTTGGCTAAAATGCATTAGAATGGACTGTCAAGCTACTCTACTGAGATGTTGAGGGTAGTAGTACAGAGGATTCTTCTTCAGATTCCTAACCAAAACAGTGATGATTCAAAGTAACCCTACCACAAAGATAAAAATAAAAGAGATCACTGTAATAATTTTCTTTAATAGTATATTTCAGTCTCCATGAAAGGATGAGTGTATTTTACTTCGCACTGCTAGATACATTCCTTCTATTCACTGCTGGCAAACTCTTAACCTACAAAGCTCCAATACTGATCTTGATTATTATATTTGTGTTTACTTTAAGCAGAATAAGTGTACTCTGTGTGTAGCTATGGTTACTCTGCAAGGGTGCCTGTGTAATAACAGTTTATTATAATGTAAAAGTAGCCTGTCAAGCATGCAGCACTAAGCCATAAGATTAGTAATGATAATATCATGAGAAGTATATATGGGCCACAACTTGATACTCAGAATGTTTATGTTATGTTAATCTGTTACTGTATTATACACACCACTGCTAGTTATTACTTAAGTAGCTTAACTATAGCTCAGACCTATCGATATGCAACTACAAAATGTTTTCACTACCACATATGCTTTTAATTAATTAGCATTACACACAGAACAGCTTATTAATGATATTCAGCAAACTTCTTATTAAGTCGAACAGTCAGTCTCACACGTTCCTCTGCAACATTACTGCAGCAGTGCTGAAAGCTCACTGTGTTAACCAGGTTACCTCAACCAGTCACCTCCCTGGCTATCACCCACAACCTCATTCACTTTGGTATGTCATGCCCCTTTCTGTCCTTATGCTGAGCGGTGCATGGCCATGCAGCACAGGTGGTGTATGTAAAGACGCACACCCATGCAGGGCAAGGCAGGATCACCGTCCCGACATTTGGAGGGGCGCAGGCATAGCCATGCACAGGATGACAAACATGGGTTGGGCGAGGCGCAGGAGGTCATGCTGCCCCTTTGACCAATGCACTGGCTAGTAAAGCCAACACTTGGACTGCCATGAATGCTACACAGTCCAGCACCACCACAGCTCTGGATGTCTATAAAAAGTCTCTGGGAAGTAGTCTGTGAGCTGCTGGGACCAGGGCCACTGCACAGACATTTTCTCTTCCCTCTTCTTCTTCCACAGTGTTATGCCTAAATGTCAAAAATAAGCCCCTAGTGATTTGTCTTTACCCATTTGAACAGTCCTTGCTTGAGTAAGTAGCTCTTACACAGGGAGTCCTTCATGATTAAGTACATTAAAGGCTTGTCTGTAATGCCAGGAATAAAATAAAATAACATGTTCTGGAAATACATGATAAGAATTATTATGAACCCTATAGAAGACAACACAATAACAAGTTATCCTCTCAGTGTAATTCAATTACAAGTGTGTGTTGTGTAAGGGCTATGAAACATTTAGGGCCAGATATTCAAAAGGCCAAGTCTTTATGTTTACAAGCACAATTTTGTGTTTGTAGCCTGAAATGGGAGGAGTTGTGTCTCTATCTAACTAATCTGACTTTCCTAAGATATCATGAGATTTAGAAGTACTTTGGAAATAAGAATGCCTGCAAACAAAGGAACAAGGTATTCTGAAGAGCATTGAATAACATAGTTAACATCACTAATGTTATAAGCTAATTTCTCTTTAGGTATTTGCTACGGAATCTTTACAGGCCAACTCTCTTTAATTTGAAAGAAATCCCCAACAAAAGGATGACAGGTTCCTCTGAATGCAGAAAGAAAGGAGTGGGCATGTAGTCAAACTTACAGAAGGTTGGGGGATTTTTTAACTGCAAATCAAAAGTGCCATTTTGCACAAAACGGAGCTCTCAGACCAGCCAACATGGATGGGTAGAATTAAAGCATCCCACTGACAATTTAGTCCAAAGTAAGCATTCAGTGAGAAACAGAAAATATAACCTTAAAATATGATCATCTTACACTTAGCATTTCACTAGTGTATTTTAAAAAGCTTTTAATCCACAGAGGCAAATGGTAAAATAAGGATGCCAAAAGAATAAATGAACATTTGCACATTTTCACAAAGAAATCATCAACTAAGTAACCAACACAGAAGCCTTCAAAAAGCTGTGGAAATATGTTTAAAAACTTGTAAAGATAGCAGAATTGCTATTAGAAATGCCAGTAGAAAATGTTTATCCAATTGTTAAGGGTGAGGGCTAGGCTGGCCACTGAACACTGACAGATGTTCTCTGACACCTCTCCCTCCTCAAAACGGGAAGAAAAAGGGAATAAGGCAGAGACTTACAGATAAGAAAACTAAAACAGCTTTAATATAACAATAATAGAACTAATGCGGAAATAATAAAAATAGTGAGCTATATACAAATATATAAAAATCCAATAGTGAACCTGACTCACCCCCGACAGCAATCCCCACGGATGCTGCAGAGGCACCAGGGAAGCCCCAGGCTCAGCAGCAGAGGGGAGCTGGATACAGGAGCTGGATTCAGGAACTCAGGATCAGGATCAAAAGCAGAAGATCAGAGAGAGTCCTCCTCAGACACTGGCCATTGAAGAAGAAGAGCTAACCCCCACGATTCCTCAGCTTTGTACTGAATATGACGTATACCGAATGGAATACTCTTGTTGGTCACCTGTCCTGTCTGTAACTTCCCAGAGGTGCAATCTTTTACTTCCTTGTGACCCCTTTTACTTCCCGGCACCCCCAGCGTGCACACAAGAGCCAGCAGTGGCCTTGGTCACTATGGGAATAAGTAAAAGCAAGAGCCTTTCTGCATACCAGTCCCAGGCAGTAACTGCAAACATCAGGTGTTATCACTGCCAGTAGCACACACTGTCTGCAAAAACATGCTGCTGCCTTAAGAAAGTGCAGCCTCTAAGAAGAGACTGAGCTGAGAAGCAAGTATCACTGAACAGAATTGGTGCTGTTTAGCTCAAATCAGGACACTGATTCGTGTCGGATTCAGTTGATGTGTATGTTTTCTGAACAAATCCCATGCAATTTGCAGGTCAGGGAAAGGGCCACCTTTAGTGTGATTAAAGTAGTGTAAATCACATCAATCTGTACCTGGCAGGAACATAAGCCAAACTTTGCCGAACTTTGTGCTGCTGCTGCATCCACATGTAATTCTAGCAAAAAATTCCCATAAACCCTCCTCTTGGAACTCTGCTTATGTCACAGAATCACAGAATTGTTTTTGAGGCTGGAAAAGACCTCTGAGATCATCAAGTCCAGCCTACGACCCAACACAACCACATAGGCTAAACTGTGGCACTAAGTGCCACATCCAGCCTCTCCTTAAACACCTCCAGGGACGGTGACTCTGTCCCTTCCCTGGGCAGTGCATCCCAGTGCCTGATCACCCTCTCCATGAGGAAGTGTTTCCTGGGATCTAACCTAAACTTTTGCTCTCACAGTTTCAGGCCGTGCCTCTCCAGTCTTTGCAAATGAGTCTCTGTCTGTTCTCAATTCCTGCCACTGGATTGCTCCTCTAGCCAGGGGTGGACAGTTTAGTGAACTTGTAAATACATAAGAGGATGGATGAAAGGGTGCAGGTCTCACCCTGAGAACTGTAAAATCTTCACAAAAATATCTTTATATACAGCGGGAAAAAGGTCAGTGGCAAAACAGACAACAATCTTGCTCACTGCACAAATATCTCCCATCAACCAAGACCAAAGTTAAAATTCTAGACTGAGTTTGAAAACTCTTCAGTTAAACTAAAAGGGAAGCAAAGAGATTAAATTCATAGAATCACAGAATCATAAAACAGTTTCGGTTGGAAGAGCCCTTCAAGATCGAGTCCAGCCTTTATCCTAGCCCTACCAACACCACTAAACCACGTCCCTCAGCACAACGTCACAGAATCGCAGAATGTCAGGGGTTGGAAAGTACCTCGAAAGATCATCTAGTCCAGCCCCCCTGCCAGAGCAGGATCACCTACAGTAGGTCACACAGGAATGCGTCCAGGTGGGTTTTGAATGTCTCCAGAGAAGGAGACTCCACAACCTCCCTGGGAAGCCTGTGCCAGTGCTCTGTCACCCTCACAGTGAAAAAGTATTTTCTAATGTTTTTGTGGAACCTCCTGTGTTCCAGCTTGTATCCATTGCCCCTTGTTCTATCATTGGACATCACTGTAAAGAGCCTGGCTCCATCCTCCCAACTCTCACCCTTTATGTGTTTATAAACATTGATGAGGTCATCCCTCAGCCTCCTCTTCTCCAACCTAAAGAGACCCAGCTCCTTCAGTCGTTCCTCACAAGGGAGATAGTTCCACTCCCTTTATCATCTCTGTGGCTCTGTGCTGGACTCTCTCAAGCAGTTCTCTGTCTCTCTTGAGCTGCGGGGCCCAGAACTGGACACAATATTCCAGATGTGGCCTCACCAGGGCAGAGTAGAGGGGCAGGAGGACCTCTCTCGACCTACTAGCTACTCCCCTTCTAATACACCCCAGGAGGCCACTGGCCTTCTTGGCCACAAGGGCACATTGCTGGCTCATGGTCATCCTGCTGTCCACCAGAACCCCCAGGTCCCTTTTCCCTACGCTGTTCTACAGCAGGTCGGTCCCCAACCTGTACTGGTACATGGGGTTGCTCTTTCCCAGATGCATGACTCTACACTTGCCCTTGTTGTATTTCACAAAATGTCTCCCCGCCTAACTCTCCAGCCTGTCTAGGTCTCTCTGAATGGCAGCACAGAGTTA
>NW_009733371.1:0-6946 GCF_000703405.1 Apaloderma vittatum
GAGAAGAGACCAGCCCCAACCTCTCCACAATATCCTGTCAGGTAGCTGTAGAGGAGAGGGTATTTGTACTAAAATAGCTCTTTTTCCTGCCATGGCCCCTGCTCGTCCCATCTGGTCATAAACATGGTTTGAATCCTTAATGTTACAAAACTCCTGCTAATTAAGTGAGTGAAGCTGCTGTTTTGAAACAACAGGCGTCAGTTTTTGCAACAGCAAGAAGTTCCACTTAATGTGCCATCGATTCCATTCAGGTTTTATTTAGAAGAATGAGGTACTCAGATGCCTTTTTTTTTGCTTATAGTTATACTATCAGATTTAATTTTCCTTCTTCTAGCTACTATTCTTTGTTTCACACCACGCTGACCTTTAGGGGTATGCCCTCAACCAAGCAGACCAGCCCGACCATAGAGATTCTCCCACAATTTACGTCGACCCACAAGCAAGGCACGTATGGAATTAATACCAGATTAGGAGTTCAAAGACTTGGATAAGCTCTACCCTAATAAAAAAGCCTGGCCCAGGCTGAGGATAGCAATCAGTTGGCCAGAGGAGCCGGTTCAGCTGTCGGATGTGCCACAGCTGAACCCCAAAACACCAGGCAAGGGAGCACTTGAACCAAAGGCACGGGCTGCTAAAGACGCGAGGACACGAGAGAGAAACACGAATTTCTCTCAGAAACAACCTCTCCTTCGGACACCCACACAGCATTAAGGCACTTAAAATTAACCAAGTCACTTTACGCCATGGTGCTGCGGGAGGCAGACTTGGGGGTGCACTCGTTTTCTCTCCAAGCTTTAGAAACTTTAAGTCTAACATCTCAAGATAATCAACCACGCTCCAGAGCTGCAGAATATCGAGACGTGGGATGATCTCAGGCTTCACAGGTAAGCAGACGTTACTTATTCAGGGCTGGTTTTGCAGAGCCTGAGGATCAGTCACTCCCCGGGGACTTCAGCTGGCATGACGGGTGCTCAGCTTACATTGATGTCCCCTCCTTACATCTGTCCCCAGTGCTGGCACAGAGTCACAAGGCAACGTCTTCAGGAAGGGATGTCAAAACATTTCAGCTCATTAAGATTTTGAGAAATCAACACAGCAGGACCTGGAATTTAATTTGTTTTTTAAAAATAAAAAATAAACCAAACCAACAAGGACATACTTAATTTTTCCAAGATCTCTTCATCTGACATTTTTGGCTTTTTCTTCATTTTCTCTGTATTCCTGACCAGCATGTCAGGCACCATCGTGCTGGTTTCCGAGGGAGAAGAAATAGGAGAGGTGGCCACATCTCTGGTAGGAGGAGGAAGGGGATCGATCACTGAGCGGGTGTAGATCTAATTTGGTTGAGAAAAACATATATATAAACACAAATCAGATGAAGGCTTCTAGTAACTATTCTTGTTATTGTCAGGGATGCACCTGTAGAGCTATTTTTTAACGGGTAATGTCACTCAGCAAGGACTCTCCAAACCAGGTGGGTAATAACACGAAGGTGCTCTGCCAGGAGGAATGGGTCCCACCTCCTCCCTCCTGCTCCCAGGAAAGGCTCAGCACCACACCACACCGTGTGGATGAGGACCCACAGGCAAGACCTGACCAGGACGGGGGCTGAAGGAAGTATTTCTGCTCACGGATTTTGTGTGTTCGGGTCGCGGAGCTATCACTGGGGGTGGAGCTGCATCGTCTTCATCATCTTCATCTTCAGAGACGGAGGGCACTGCAGGGGTCTCGGAGACAGCCTTCACGTTCTGCACGTGGTTACACAAAACAGCAAAAACAAAACCCCAATTGCTTGTTATAAATGAAATCGCAAACATTGGGCTAAGCTCCTAACAGAGGCTGAAGGAAGTGTAAAAAATAATGATCACAAGAGGCATCTGGAATGTTGTGTCGAGTTCTGGCCCCTCACTTCCAGCAGGACAGGGAACTGCTGGAGAGAGTCCAGCGCAGCCCCAGGGCTGATGGAGGGATGGAACATCTCCCTGAGGAGGAAAGGCTGAGGGAGCTGGGGCTCTGCAGCTGGAGAAGAGGAGCCTGAGGGGTGACCTCACTCCTGGTGATCAATATGGAAAGGGGGAGTGTCAGGAGGACGGAGCCAGGCTCTGCTCAGGGATGGCCAGGGACAGGACAAGGGGCAACAGGCACAAACTGGAACATGGGGAGTTTCATCTAAATATGGGGAAGAACTTATTTACCATGAGAGTGACAGAGCCCTGGCCCAGGCTGCCCAGGGAGGGTGTGAAGTCTCCTTCTTTGGAGACATTCAAAACCCACCTGGACACGTTCCTGTGAGACCTACTGTAGGTGATCCTGCTCTGGCAGGGGGCTGGACTAGATGATCTCTAGAGCTCCCTTCCAATCCCCAACATTCTGTGATTCTGTGAGGCCAGCGAGTTACAAGAGTCAAAAAATTTGAACCTCAAAAATCCTGAGCCCTCACGGCCAATGGAAGGACAGTCCAGCACTGCCTGAAAGCTGGACATGAGCCTGGACATGAGCCAGCCGAGCCGGACAGCCGTGTCCTGGGCTGCATCCAGAGCAGCGTGCTCAGCAGGGTGAGAGAGGGGATTGTGCCCCTCTGCTCTGTCTGGTGAGACCCCCCTGCAGTTCTGGGTCCAGCTCTGGAGCCCCCACTACAAGAAGGACGTGGAGCTGTTGGAGCGGGTCCAGAGGAGGCCACAGAGATGCTCAGGGGCTGGAGAACCTGGTGGTGAGACCCTGGCCCAGGTTGCCCAGAGGTGCTGGAGGCTCCATCCCTGGAGACATTCCAGGTCAGGCTGGACGGGGCTCCGAGCAGGCTGACCCAGTGACAGCTGTCCCTGCTCTCTGGAGGGGTTGGATGAGATGACCGTTAACGGTCCCTTCCAACCCAAAATGATTCTACGTGATCTCCCTGCAGGACCACAATCCCCTTCCTGAGGACCTGAGACCCACACGGGCGCCCTCGCTGCCTTCCCAACACCCATGGGGCAAACTCTGCACATCTGGGGACATCAGCTGGGACTGGAAATATCTGTCGCTCTTTATGTCGTTGCCTCTGTTGTTGTGCTGCTTGCTTCAAACCTTGATTGTGCCAACTGCAGATTTCAGTCTTTAAACATTTTAATTTGCTTTAAAATCTTGTTTTCTCTAAAAAATTAACACCAGTTTTAGTTTTGTAACTGAAAACTGAGTAATGAGAGGGTTTGGAAGCAGAATCTCATAAAATATTTTCAAATCCTTTTAAAAATTGTTTTATGAAAAATTGGAACAGTGATTTTTTTTATAAACGACGTTTATAAGTGGTTAAAAAAATTACCAGGAATTTTTTGCAATACTTAGATTACAAAATAAAGCCACTTTTCAACCTTTTAAATTTGAAACTGGATTTGAAGTTCATGGCATCCTTTACTATATAAACATTTCAAAATTAACTCATCAAGATCCTCAACTCACTAGACCAGTTCTGCTTGTGCTTCATCAGTTCCTAAAGAGAGGCGGGAGGAAAACTATTAAAATCAAGAACTTTCTGAAAGAGGAGGAAAATATTTCACTGAATCTAGAATACTTGAAGTCCCCAGAACCCTGACAAAGTTCACCTCAGAACTCAAAAGCTTCACCTGGTAAAAGCAACAAGAGAAACCACCGATGTGCTGGGAATTTCCTGTATATCTTTAAAATTCAAGGTCACACAGTGCCTTCCAAAAACATCAGGCTACCTCAGCAGATTGATTTTTTTTCAGGATTTACTTGAAAAATCCAATAGCCTCAGATATTCTGAACTCCCAAGGACCAAGGTAAAATGGCACGTAGCAATGAAGAACAGTAGAAACTTTCTCTTTTTTTGGTTTTTGCAGAAACGATCAGATCTGACCACGCTGCCTGGGGAAGGCAACTCTAGAGAACAGCACGGCCATGGGGAAACAACGGGTGAGGGAACCGTGGAGATTTACAAATCATCTTAAATTCAATGTTTGGTTTCTTCCATGCAGCACGCACATACAGAAACACTGAAGAGTTTTTCATGTCCTAACAAATCGGGCAAGAGTGGTGCCTCCCCTGGTAAGGACAGAGTAAGGTCAAGCAGAGAGGAGGAGAACCTTTTAGTACCCTTTCGCTGGGGATTAAGTTTGGCTAATTGACACTAGTTTTGGTCAATCAGACCTTACAGGTTAGTAATTAAACTCTGTTGTACCACATATAGAGACCTATAAAACCCAAAAGCAGAGAGGTTGTCAAATTCTAGGTACATTAAGAGGTCGACTTCTATGAAAACAGAACTAGTTCTATTAATTAATTCACTAATTTCTATTCACTAATAAAAGTTACTTCTGCCTACTTGCTTCTCCCCCAATCAAAAAAAAAAGAGTGAAAGGAGCATGTTTATTTTTATATGTATTCACTATAAAAATATATATATTTTAGGTTTTAAAACTAAAAGTTCACATGCAGTTAACTATGCAAGTTTTTTTTTAAATCCTCAAACTCAGACCGTGAATTAAGAATGTGAATCCAGGCTTACCAGCGTATTTGATGAGTTGTAATCCTCTGTCGATTTATCTGAAAGAGACAGTAACGTCTTTATAAACGATCTGTAAATGCAGCAACAGCGGCAAAGGGAAAAAGGCAGAAGCTCCCTTCGGAAAGGGCAGGGAAAAAGCTTCTCCCAAACTCAAACATCACCTTCAGCTCCCCAAGAGCAAGCTGACACCCAGCAGACAGGGCAACAGAGGGCAAAATACCCTGCAGGTGTCCTAAATCAGGAATTTCCCAGAGTAACACCCCATGAGAAGTGTCCTCTGTCCATACACACAAAATATTTTCACTGGGCTACACCACCAGCAGAGGCACCGCAGCCAGCCCAAGACCTGCGAGATGTTCCATCTCGGCCACCTCAGCTTCCCGCAACAGCAACAGAGGATCCCACGAGTCAACTGGGGGGCTTCTCCTTTGACCATCCGGGCACATATCATCAAGATCTGTGCTTTTATCCCTGCCTGGAGCCTTCCTAACTAAGACCGGTTCTGGTGACATGACTCTACTCTCTTAAAAAGAGCCAAAACGAGGATCTCCTGAGACCCCACCTGCAGTTCTGGGTCCAGCTCTGGGGCCCCCAACACAAGAAGGACATGGACCAGTTGGAGCTGGTCCAGAGGAGGGCCATGAAGATGATCTTTAGGGTTCCTTCCAACCCAAATCATTCTATAATTCTGTTACAGATTAGCAGAAGAGAGGACTGCTGAAGGGGAGACCTTAGAGCCGCCTCCTCGTGCCTGAAGGGGCTACAGGAGAGCTGGGGAGGTGTTCAAGGCCAAGCTGGACGGAGCCTTGAGTAGCCTGATCTAGCTGAGAGGTGTCCCTGCCCATGACAGGGAGGTTGGACCAGATGATCTCTAAGGTCCCTTCCAGCCTGGGCCATTCTAGATTCTATGACCCTTGGTCAGGGAATAGGATGAGGGGTGATGGTTTCAAACTGAAAGAGGGAGATTTAGATGAGATTTAGGAAGAAATTCTTCCCTGTGAGGATGGTGAGGCCCTGGCACAGGTCACCCAGAGCAGCTGTGGCAGCCCCTCCCTGGCAGTGCCCAAGGCCAGGCTGGACGGGGCTTGGAGCAACCTGGGCTGGTGGGAGGGGTCCCTGATTTTTAAAGGAATCCAGCAGTTACCAAGACCCTAGCAGTTGAGGGGGATTCCTCAATCACGGCACACGGAAGCAGAGACATCCTCCCCCCAAAGTCTGCACAAAGAGACATCCACACCCACACTGGAAACTGGAACCAGTACAAACTTCAGCTGCCTGTTTTCCCCAGGCATTTCCATCACTGGGAACCCAGTGCCAACACTCTGGGATCTGCCTTCCAGATGCTGGCTGTGAGCTTCAGAAAATCTACGTTTTTGGGGGGTTTGGCTAGTTGACTGCCCTCCTTTTTTGCAGCTCTGCTGGGCATCAGGATTGACAGAACAGCAGTTTGTAGGAAGAGGGGTGCTTGAGCAGCCACGGAAACTCTTCATGTTTTCCTTGAAAAGACAGATCTACTCATTGATTAAATGAAAGAAACCCACAGCAAGCCGGACGAAGCAGCCGTACAAGACAACCACCACGTACCTGTAAAACTCATGTACTTCTGGCTGTTGGAGATCTTCTTGGAGTTGTAAAACTCCAACACGTCCAGCACCGCCTGGGGGTTCTTCTTCTGCTCCGATTTGGTGATGTTGGAAGTCTGCAGTAAACGCGCCCACTGCTCCGGCATTCCCTGCGGGGAGACGAGCCTCGTTAGCCCGCTTTTCTCACAGGGACATCATTTCAGCCTGGAAATAAATGCATCTGGAACGCAACCAGAGTTGTGCCGTTCGTCACCAGCAAGAATAACAGTTTGCACAGACAAAGCGGCAAGAAGTTGGGATTCTTTAGCAATAAAGTTCCCCTCCATGCTCAGAAGGGTGGCTGGATTTGCCACTCAGGTACTGACCCCCAGGTGCATCTGGGTTAATCTGGGCAAGTCTAGAGGCTAATGTGCAAAACACAGCTGCACACATGATTTGGGTAAGAGGAGTAAGTCCCTGGAAAAGTATATTGAAAATGGGTAAAAACAGCTTGATTGCAAGTAACTTGTGCTGCTGTTAAATACTACCTCGTAATCCAGTTAAGAATAATATGGTGAAATACAGCTCTGTCTTCATGGCATTTTGCATATCAATAGAAAAAAATAAAACATAAAAGCATCTAGCATTTAGCCTTAGGACAGCACACGCGTGTTCTGCCATCGGTAGCTAAGTGCAGCTGCACGTCTCCTAAAGGCGACTTCACTTGTGGGACACAGACCTAATCCAGCTCTCGAAGTGACGGGGAGGAGAAGGGAGGAGAGACAGACCACATTGTGCTGCCAGCAGGAGCCAAAAATGCCGGCAAGGCAAAGTTTGCTGGCAGCCGGGGCTCCTGGGACGCGCCAAGTTTGACAAACCGCCT
>NW_009733371.1:6973-20327 GCF_000703405.1 Apaloderma vittatum
ATAGAATCATATAGAATCCTAGAACAATTCAGGTTGGAAAAGACCCTTGGGATCATCGAGTCCAACCATTGACCCTACACTACAAGTTCACCCCTAAACCACACCACCCAACACCACATCTAAGCGACACTTGAACACATCCAGGGATGGCGACTCAACCCCCTCCCCAGGCAGTCTGTGCCAGGGTCTGACCTCTCTTTCCGTGAAGAATTTCTTCCTCATGTCCAGCCTAAACTTGCCCTGTTGCAACTTGCAACCATTCCCCCTGGTTCTGTCCCTAATTCCCTGTGAGAAGAGACCAGCACCAACCTCTCCACAATGTCCTTTCAAGTAACTGTAGAGCATGAGGAGATCCCCCCTCAGCCTCCTCTTGGTCAAACTGAACAGCCCCAGCTCCCTCAATTGCTCCTCATAAGGTCTGTTCTCCAGGAAGGAGAAGTAGATCAAACTAGAAGGAGATCAAACTAGAGGATGGTAACAGCCTTTCCAGCATGACTGTAAAAAAGATTAATGGGTCCTGCCTCCTCCCAGCAATCAGTCAAACCACACAGTTCTCCTTTCTTCCGCATTCACTCACCGTGAACTCCCCCGTGACAGCGTCGAACCCTACATGAATCGTGTGTTCGAAGTCTGAAGGGAGGGAGATCTCCGGCCGCTCTTTCTCTTTCTTTTTATTGGCTGCGAGAGACAACGACAACAAAAATCCATAAATCCATCAAGAATTAAAATGTGCCTGAGTGCTTCAAACCTACCTACTCAACCACAACCCCCTTCAGCTACTCGTAGGGTTTCGATGTGGGGCAGGAAATGGCGAGTTTAAAAGCTGCGTGACCTCAGCCACAGCGAGCAGACAACAAAAATCCAAGTCCTGCGACAGGAGAAGCTTTAAGACAAGGAAACTGGTATTTTGGGTATGTCAAGTATCGGCAGGTAGGTCTAGCCTCAAGAGCACAAGATCTCTTTACCTAAAATATTCACTCAAAGTTATAGAGGTCAGAGTCAAAAGCACAGCAGGGGTAAGTGGAAGCCAGGAAGCTTTGAACACGTTTATTTATTCATTGATTTAAAACATTATTATGTGCTGTTAAATACACACTCCCCTCTGGTGTTAAGACAAAATTAGCAACAGCTACTGCTTATAAATTGCTTCCCTCATCCTACTTCCTCAGCACAGAGTTTATGGAGAAAAACCAAGGCCACGTGTATGTCTCCACTGCAAACGTGGCACGAGCAAAACCATTTATACTCTTCTGCTCACAAAATGGACTAAATGCGGTTTTAGTTTTAGAGCAGGAGTCGTGAAGAAACGGGGAAGGAAGTAAATCAAAGCAGATGCACCTCGCAGATTTTAAAGTTGGATCTTCAAACAAGATCATCGTTATGCCTGGGATTAAGTTCATCCATATTCATGACGTATTAAGGGCTCCACCTCCCCATTAATATTTGCTGCATTCAAGAAATGGAGATCAGTTTAAGGAAGAACCACGTTCTGCTCGGATTTGCTGCTACTTGCAGCTTTGTGATTCTACAATTCTATAAAACATGCAGAGCCGGGAGAAGGTGACTAAAAAACCACTCTGCACCTAAAGCCAAACAGAATTTGCTTCATCGGTGCGTTTTTGGCAACACGAGTGCCAAACCCAAGGTATTCAGACACCTGTGAGGCGAATGCTCAATATTTATGCAATTCAGCCACCGCTGCTGGTTAGCTGTGTAGAGATGGTCAGGGCTTGCCCTGAAGGACCGAATCCTGGTGCCTTCCGAGCCAGCTCTGGTGCTGTTCCACCCCACAAAGTCATTTCAGAGAAAGAAAAGGATTGGGTGCTCCATTTGGGGCACAAAGACAAACAGATTGTTTTCTATCTCTCTTTCGAAGGAAGGAGATGGGGGAAGCTCCATCACGGGAGAGTGACCAAGAAGAAGGAGGAGAGAAAGGTGGAGGAGCCGTCATGGAGCGGGGAGCTAAGCAGGAGACAGAAGCAGCGGCTGGGGAGCAGATGGTGACCATCTGCAGGACCGGGGCCAGACAAAGAAGGAAAAAGCATCCAGGTGTGTAGAAAAAGCTGAGTGGGAAGCAAGAGGAAAAGAGATACAGAGAGAGCCAGAAGCACCATATCCTACAGGCTTCTCATTCCTTCACGCCAAAGCACAAGGTGTCAGCTCAGGCCATCACTCCAAGAATCACAGAATGTTAGAGGTTGGAAGGGAGTTCTGAAGATCATCCAGTCCAACTAGACAGTCAGTTGAGCCAGAGCAGGATCACCTCGAGTAGATCCCACAGGAACACGTCCAGGTGGGTTTGGAAAGTCTCCAGAGATGGAGGCTCCACCACCTCTCTGGGCAGCCTGGGCCAGGGCTCCGGCACCCTCCCAGTAAAGAAGCATTTCCTTAGGGTGAGCTTGAACCTCCTGTTTTCCAGTTTGTGACCAGGGGAAGAAGAAGAGGGCACCTGTACCAGCACTGCTATGCAGGCGTGCCGCACGGGTGATGCACACCCACACACGAGCCAGGACATCTGCTGCAGTGGATCTGAATGCAATCCTAACAAAAACTTAAAGGCTTGAAGTTGCTCTCCAGAAGTCAACACTCTCTGGTGGTTATTTTATTACCCAAGCTCTCTGCTGCATACCCAAACCCCAACAAACATCTCTCCAACCAACGGTTCCGGTGTCCGCTGAACCAGTAAACAGAGACGACTGCTGACTCCTAAACTTATCCAAAGCAGGAGACGATGGCCCGAATGAGCCTCTGCCACACAGAGCAATAAAAACACTTCTGGAGGGACTGGGGAAGTACCATGATGGCCTCTTGTCTCAACAGCGCTTCAGTTCTCTGTTCAGGTTCAACATAGGGGAGTTTCATAGAATCCTTCAGGTTGGAAAATCATCGAGTCCAACCACTGACCCTGCTCTACAGAGTTCACCCCTAAACCATCTCCCCCAACCCCACATCTCAGCGACCTTGAAACCCCTCCAGGGGTGGGGACTCAACCCCCTCCCTGGGCAGCCTGTGCCAAGCTCTGACGGCTCTTGCTGGGAAAACATTTTCCTGCTGCCCAGTGTGACCCTGCCCTGGTGCAGTTTGCAGCCGTTCCCTCTGGTTCTGTCGCTCCTTCCCAGTGAGAACCAGCCCCAACCTCTCCACAACGTCCTGTCAGGCAGTTGCAGAGAGGGATGAGGGCTCCCCTCAGCCTCCTCTTCCTCAAACTCAACAGCCCCAGCTCCTTCATCACATTTATTCCCCAGCTCCATCGCCCTCCTCTGCCCTTGCTGCAGCCCCTCGAGATCTCTCTTGGGTTGAGGTGCCCAGAACTGGACACAACACTCCAGGGGTGGCCTCCCCAGGGCCAAGCACAGGGGGACAATCCCCTCCCACACCACGACATAGAAATGGAAAGAGATTTTTCTGCATTTATGGCTCTAGTTTTCACACCCCTGAAGCAGTCAATGTTCCACCAAACATTTTTGTTTCCTGCAGCCGTTTCCTACGGTGTCTCAAGATTTCGCATTTTCCCTGACTCTTAATAACTCTTTGGGACAGCTACCACAAACTCCTGTTAAAATCACTTTGCATTAGTGAAAAATCATAGAATTATAGAATGGCCTAGGCTGGAAGGGACCTTAGAGATCATCTAGTCCAACCTCCCTATCATGGGCAGGGACGCCACCTCTCGAATAGACCAGGCAACATATGGGGACCGAGCGGGAATCGAACCCGCGATCTCGTTGTTGTCATTGTTGTCAGCACCATGCTCAAACCACTGAGCTGTATGTCACAGCAGGCAAAACCATACCTGCTCTGCACACTTTTGTTTAAATCTGCCTGCTGCCACACTCAGGCTTTTATGCACCCAGACTGAATTCACCATCGTGGGAACGCCCATGAAGCTGGCACGTGAACTCACAGATTTTCCTCCAGTGGTCTCAAAGGATAATGAACTTCAGAAGCTTTTGATCCAAAATCTGACAGATCTAAAAGCCTACACACATTAAACCACTAATTACACAGCTGCTCATTTATGTCGTAGCAGGAGGTATAAGATAAAAAGAATTAGAGAGGGGCGCTCCCCATCTTGCTGAACACTTCATCCTCCTCTACAGAGATTATGCTCTTCTTGCAATGAGTCTAAAGCCTTGAAGAATCTTAAACAAAACAAAAACAAAAAGGGAAATCATCTATCTGTTTAAGAAGGCCTAGCTACACCCAACACCAACACCTTACCACCTTCTCGTTCAGAACCTCACACGGCTGATGCTGTTACAAGAGCCATCCATCCATCCATCCAGTTCCCTTATGATGCTCCAGCAACTTGGGCTGCAACGAGGAAGTGCCACATCCCACCGTGAAGTAAACCCTGAGCTCATCCTGAAGCATCTCATGATGAAAAAGGTCTTCACCACCCGTAACACCACAGAAAGGGCTCCGGGGCGCTACCCTGGGGGTAAAACCCTGCCTCTGTGTGAAGCCTCAGCTAAGCTCAGCAAAGCTCTGAGGAGCTACATGTGCCACGTTCAAGTCAAATGCATTCCCTCAGCTATGACACTGATGAGCTCTGAGCCCAAGAAACTTCAGATTTTCCCAACTTCATCGAAAGCAACAAGTCACAAGAGCTCTGCATCCAGAAGAGACACCCAGTGTTAAGCTAAGAAGTTTTTAAATACCAGTTTTGGTGTTTTAAATACCAGTTTGGGGGTTTTAAATACCAGTTTTGGCTTTTTAAATACCAGTTCTGGGGTTCAGGCTGCGACAGAGGAAATCAGGACTACAAATTACATCCTGAATTTTGCAAGCAGAGCACGACGCCTCCAGAGCAGCCTGGCAAGGGAACGTGGCTCAATGGAAACATGCAAACACGTACAAGGGCCCAGGATTTAATTCCCATGTGTCCCTCACACCACAGGCGTAGTGCAACAGCAAAGTCACTTTTCAAAGCATCCTCTGCTGGAACTGCCCTTCTTAACTCAACGACCTGCAAAAGATGCCGTCAAGATGTCTCCCCCTTGCTGGCCTCCTCTTTGATCTGGACCCCAGTCTGTCACCCGCTCCGCGTGTACACGTCGCGCCTTCGCATCGAGCACAACCCCTTCAGCACCTTTCCCACCCATCCTTCGTGAAGCGCCCGCTCCAGCACGGTTCCCACCCAAGGAGCTACCACTTTGCCAAAGGGATTGAGCGCATCGACTCCAGCAGCTCTCGAGCTACATCATAAAAGCCCACAATCCGTATTTGCTAACAAAATTAACCGCTGAGCATTTCAGGTCTTCGCAGGCTCTTTGGAACCATGAGGTTCAACACAAATCACCGGCTTCTCTGGAAAAAAAGATCTGAAGGTTGTGGATTTGCCCCAAATTGCATTCCTCTAGGTGAAGGGAAACCCTCTCCCTTTTTCATCCAGCCAAACTAACAAATAACACCACAACTATTTCAGGCGCAAACCAAAAAGAGATGTCTGAACACCTGGGAATTTAATGAATGTTGAAGCACAAGAGGCACTGGGAATTTAATTGTCATCACAAGAATTAAAAAAAAAGAAAAAAATAAACCAATCTAAAGTGATGGTGACAGCGTTAAAGGTATTTTTATGCCCAACAGGAATTATTAGAGGACAGAAGAAACGATGCTCCTTCGGGCAGGTGTATTGCGACAGAAGGCTCTGCTGGGCTTGGCTAAACCAAAATCTCTCACGTCTCAAAGCAGCTGCCACGTTGGCCAATCTTCAAACCAGGGGCCGGGTGCCTGCTCACCTCCCCCAGACCATCCGCTTGTGCGGCTCTCCTTTAAAACCCAGCCCAAACCAGCATTTCGGGTTGGGATTTTTTTTTTTTTTTTTACTCTCTTACAGATTTCAGGTGATTTCTTTGTTCTTTGCAACGGCTGAGCCTAGAGGTTTTCAAAAAAACCCACTTCCCTAAGTAAGCCAACACAAAAATCCTGCAGCTTTTGGGGATGAATGTTCATAACGGCAAGTTCTAGCTGAGACCCAGCAAACTTTTAACATGGAGTTCACGGGTTTCTGCGTTGCGCAATCAAAAATCCACATTTGCAAAACAGTCCAAAGGTACCAGGTAATAATGACAATGAATGCTGCAAGGTTTTGTAGAAAATGCACCTACATCTTGCTTATTTAAATTACTAACTATAACTCCATCTGGTTTTTTTGCCAGCAAAAATTAAGAGACAGCCTCTCCACTGAAGGCCAAGAAGCTGAAGATACCAAGGTCTGACTTCAGTTACCCGGTGTCCTGGTACCATTGCAACGCAGACTCTACAAAAAAATGATGTATTGGAAAGAGGAACTCCAAGAAATAGGTCATATATAAAAAGAAACAAGCACATATTAGGGGATTGAGATTTTTTTTTCCCCTTACATCACTTCAAAAGATTTACCAGAAAAAGGGTCTTTTTTCTTTAAATGTCCTGATCTTAAAAATTAGAATTTCGTGTACAGTTCACAGAAACACGCAAGAATTTGCAGTAACAGATTGTTCTTAGCAGCAAGCAGACAACGCCTGACCCAGACACCAGACCAGAATAAATGACCAGGCAGCAGCAGAAGACAAGCCTAGCAGGAGACGGCCTGTTAGTCCTGCTTAACTCAAATTATTCGCTGCTTAAAACAACAAACAAGCAAAAGAAACCCCACCAAAGGAACTAACTTTAACCTCCCAGCTTGCAATCAGTACAAAAAAATTACGATTTTCAAGAGCGTTAAGCCCAAGTCAGGCTGGGAAGCGGCAGAGCTATCCCCAGTTTTCGGGGACGTATCATTTAAGAGGAAAGAGAAAAAAAAGTAAAAAAAGAAAAAAAAAAAAGAGTGAGATTAATGAAATACAGCATGATTAATTACTAGAAAAAACAGATTGACAGCCAGCACCTTATATACCCCAAAATGACCAAAGCCGGTCATGCAGGAAATGAGCACACGACGTTTTCTGACACCCAACCCATCACTAAGCATCGGGTGCTCAACTGCAGGCGTTCAGAGCTCCATTCACACAGGAGGGTTATAAGAAAAGACAAAAACACTGTACTTTTATCTCCCGGTAAAATAGATCGGTAAAATCGGTCCTTCCTTTTCTTTTCTTCCGGGTTGGGAGGCAAAGGTTTTGAGCCGTGGTTTAAAGTCCCAGCATCTTTGCTTCCCGTTCCAAGCATTGTGCTGGTATTTCTCATCGGAGGAGCCGGCGGTTTGTCTTCGGTTTCAACTCCATTGTTAGACATCTTCAGCTGGGGAGGCCGTCACTAGGGACAGGAAAAAGAAGAGAAATCAGCAGCCTTATTCATTTTTTGTAGGCTAGAATCTGTCAAATAAACCACGAGCGGGTATTTGCGGACGAGTCTGCAACCTCATATCAACGACCCAAGGTCAGCGCAACAAATTCTACTCAGGCTCCCGTTTTTTTCAGCTAACAACACTATGTTCAATTGTTTGAGTTATTGATCAAGAAAAGTCTGTTTCAGGATACAGCCAATTCTCAAGCAAACCGTGGGGCAGAAACATAGGGTGGGGAGGCAAAACAATAAATCAAGGTAGTGAAGCGTGCTGATACCCAAGATGAACCAACGAGTCGCCAAGCTTGTAAGACCGTAAATCAGTACTGGCTCCACTAAAAACCACATCAGAGTTGTTGGAGTTGGAAGGGACCCCTAGAGGTCACTCTGTGCCAACCCCTGCCCGAGTAGGGTCACCCAGGGCAGCCCCACAGGAACGCGTCCAGGCGGGTTGGAAAGTCTCCAGAGCAGGAGACTCCACACCCTCCCTGGGCAGCCTGGGCCAGGGCTCTGTCACTCTCAGGGTAAATAAGTTCTTCCCCATATTTAGATGAAACTCCCCATGTTCCAGTTTGTGTCCCTTGCCCCTTGTCCTGTCACTGGGCACCACTGGAACGAGACCAGCTCCATCCTCCCTGCACCCACCCTCTAGATGTTTATAGACATAGATAAGGTCTCCTCTCAGCCTTCTCCAGGCTAAACAGTCGCAGCTCTCTCAACTTTTCCTCATAAGAGGCATGCTCCAGCCCTCAATCATAGAATCACAGAATCGTAGAACAATTCAGGTTGGAAAAGACCCTTGGGATCATCGGGGCCAACCATTGACCCTACACTACAAGTTCACCCCTAAACCACATCACCCAACACCACATCTAAGCGACACTTGAACACATCCAGGGATGGCGACTCAACCCCCTCCCTAGGTAGTCTGGTCAAGGGTCTGACCTCTCTTTCCATGAAGAATTTCTTCCTAATGTCCAGCCTAAACTTGCCCTGTTGCAACTTGCAACCATTCCCCTGGTTCTGTCCCTAATTCCCTGTGAGAAGAGACCAGCACCAACCTCTCTACAATGTCCTTTCAAGTAATGGTACAGCATGATGAGGTCCCCCCTCAGCCTCCTCCTCTTCGTTGCCCTCTGCTGGGCTCTCCCCAGTAGCTCCCTGTCTCTCTTGACCTGGGGAGCCCAGAACTGGACACACAAAAATTTGGGTCAGTCTCCAGCACAGTGTGGCGCAGAGAGACTCAAGTTTGCAGCATCGGCCAGGAACCCACCTCACGGCAGACACGGGGCCGTGGCCCTTGCCAGTCCCAAACCAGCCCCAGTTTTTCCATGGCAGCAACATGCTTCAGGCACAATCCAACCCGCCGGGAAGCTGACTGAGCTTCATTCCCTTGGAACGGTCAACCAAAACTTAGATCCCCAACACGCATGTAAATCCTTAAGTAAATAATCCCCGCTGTGCAGATTTAAAGACGGAAGCTTTGGAACAGGGTAATAGATTATTCTGCAACAAACAGCTTGTTCCACCCAAATGAGATTGGTGTTACACAGCCAGGCCGCGGCAAGATTCTTCTGGAAACTGGAATTTGTCTGCGTGACGTTCTCTGAAGAAAGTTGGGAGCTAACTGCAGAGCAATAGACCAGAACAGGAACAGTTTCTGGGTGGAAAAAGCAAGCTCCTGGTTATCAATATGGAAAGGGGGAGTGTCAGGAGGACGGAGTCAGGCTCTGCTCAGGGATGGCCAGGGGCAGGACAAGGGGCAGCGGGTGCAAGCTGGAGCACAGGAGGTTCCACAAAAACATGTGGAGAAACTTATTCAGTGTGTGGGTGCCGGAGCCCTGGCCCAGGCTGCCCAGAGAGGGTGTGGAGTCTCCTGCTCTGGAGACTTTCCAACCCACCTGGACGCGTTCCTGTGGGGCTGCCCTGGGTGACCCTGCTCTGGCAGGGGGTGTGCTCCAGAGCTCCCTTCCAACCCCAACATTCTGTGATTCTGTGATACCACAGTCCTACAACCACCCGCACCACCCAGCCAGCTTTCAAGGCTTTCTTCAGCCAAGCTACTGATGCTCAGACGGGGACGCAGGGCACGCTGCTCTCGGGGAGCGAAGGGAAGCAAACGTTGCCCGCAGAAGGCACTCAGTGACAGCGCGTTAGGCTCTGTTGAAAGCAGCAGCTCCCGAGGTGTTGCCTGCCAAGCTGTGGCTGGTCTGCAGCTCCACCTTCTTCTCCTAACACAGCTGTGCGATGGAATTTTAAACGACTAGTATTTGGGGTACCGATTTTAAGGGTGGGATAGTTTTGGCATTTGGGAGGGGTGGGGGGAAATCAGCTGTGCATTTATCTGGGCGGGTTCTGGCCCATTCCCTGGGCATCTCCCATGCTTCAGCCTCGTGCCATTCTCCAGTCAAAAATGAAGCAGAAGTGCCAGCTGCCAAGTGGTGGAAACGACTGCTCTCCTGTCTAAGCAGTGGGAAAAAAAGTCAGAACTAAAACCCAACCGGTAAATTTGGCAACGTGAAAACCCTGAGGCCTCAGTGACGGGCTCTGCACATCCCAGGGTCAGTGGCTGGTACTCAACAGGCACGACTAAAGCGTTTCAAACAACAGCAGCAGAAGTGCCACACAAGAGCTGAGTTCTTCGCAGTGACGCTTATTTAACCACGAGATTAGGGGGCCGGTTAGCTCAGTGGTTTGAGCGTGGTAAAGCAAATTGCTGAGGGGTGCTGCAAACAGGGAAGTAGAAGGAAAGTGAGTGTCAGCACCTCTGTGCTAGAAGAGGAAGAAGCCCCCTGTCCCACAAAATGGGTAGAGGCTGGTCTAGTGCTGAAGGAAGGAAAAAGAACATAAGAAAAAAAAAAACAACAAACCCACATCGTAAGAGAAGCCTCTGGATGTCAGGCACCCTCACTTTCAGTTCCACCAGTGCAAAACCCCAGGGACATCTGCTCACAGTTTCTCCAGTATAAGAGGGCTTTTCAAAGTCCCTCCGTTGGAAAGGACAGAACACAAGTGAGTTACTGTTCTACTGCAGGGCTAGAAACACAGGCAGAGCAAGCTTGTGTTTATCTTCCATTATTCCCTGACTGAGCAAGTACCTGCTGAGGAGTCAGGTAGTTTAACAGACAATATTGTCTCACCGCCATTGGACAACTGCAGCTTTCCTGTGGGCAACCCTAATCGCTCTCTTTTATTTTTCCATTGCTCAAGCCCCCAGACCTCCCTCCTCCAAGCCTTACGTTTGGAGTTACAAGAGCGATTTCACCTGTTTGGAGACGAGAGGGATCCTTCAACACACCCAACTGAGAGACTGCAGTCCGATGAGGGAACACATTTTGGCTACAGGCACAATTATTCTCAGCTACTAGATCTATAGGAAAGGACCAGCACTCAAACCAAACCCCTCCTCAGATACCACCAGTAAGGCACAGCCGTGATGTAGGACTATTGTTTCTGAAGCCACTGGGGAGTACTAAAAGGCTGGGGGTTTTCAGCACACAGTATTTACAAAAATACAAGTTTTACTACAACGTGCAACCTATGACAATCAGAAATAAGTCACAGAGGCCTTCAAATGCTCCCTGCTCCTCTCCATCGACTTTCGAAGCCCGGCAGCTGCAGTAGATTATGACCCCTGCCTCAACAAGGTCAAACAGACCAGACAAAAAAAAAAATCCCCTTCCACACCCCCAGAATGATTCTGCAGACAGGAAGGAGTGACAGACAACCACGGGACTCAGGAAACCACTCGGCCGCTCAAGCGGAGGTTGCAGAAGACGGCACCCACCGGTGTCCATAGCAGCCCCCAAAAATTCAGATTACTCGGACGCACGGAGATCCGCGTTAAGGTTCAAAATCATGAGGTTTATGGCCAAACCCCTCCTGTAACACAGGCGCAGGCTCCTCAGCTGATCTTCTAGCAAAGTGGGACCTCAACATATGTGGAGCCTTCTGGCACTACCGTGTGTAACACACAGTGCAAGAAAGAACAAAAAAAAGAGAGAACGAAGATGCTCTATTTATGTCATTTTTCCTTTTGGTAACCCACATCATTCCAAACGTGAGGCTTCACACCGAACTTGAGTTTCTCTCAAGCCGGTTGTGTTTTCTTTAGCAAGACAGGCAGGCGACTGATTGCTAAAACAGAAAGCAATTAAAAAGTCAGAGGAGCCGATACCTAGGCTACAGTCGGTGCCATAAAGAAAACTGTGTCCAATGCATACTAATTGCTCACAAAAACTCATAAAAGAGCCATCTATAATTCATGCAGTCTGGCAAAGCAGGAGCTCCAAGTTACTCGCTACGACTTACGGAAGAATAAACTATATTAAACCACAGAGGGGGGAAGGAGATGCTCAGCAATTTTTTCCCTCGCTGCCTACCACTTGTAGAAAATTTCCCATTTTCCCAAGATGCTGGTTTTCTGCTGTTGCCGGGGCGGGGAAAGGGCATCTTGCCCACAAGAAGGGCAGAAAGAGTGCTGACCTTTAAAAACTGAGCTGATCCCGATCAGAACAAGTTTTTCCTCTGCCCCAGCCCCCCTGCACCCTCCCAGCCTGCGGCTGGAGATCGCTCCTGCGCAGACACAGTTAAAATCTCCTACCTCATCCTCTTCACTCAGCCCGGCAGGAAGGAGCAGAGGTTTTTCTTTACTACTTTCCACAGGACTAAGTCTCAAACGCATTGATGGAGAGGCACCCCCCGTGTATTTCACCTGAAGAAGAGGCATGAAATGTCCTTTTCCCCCACCCGATGGGACCTGAGAGACATGCTGTCATGGAAAAGGGCAGCAGCAAGACAACATCCCGAGGGAGGACAGGCTGATTGTCACATTTCGAGGTGATTAAAAAAGAAACCGAAGCATCTAGCTGTCTCCTCAGGCACCTCCGAGCGCTGCACCAATTAAACAAAAAAAGGTCAAGGGCCATCAGCGCATCAGCCCAGACCCAACATTTACATGTGAATTAAAAAAAAAAAAACCAAAACACAGAAAAACAGGTTCTCATAACGTTCTAATAAATGAAGAATTAGAAAACAGCAAAGTCTGCTCATCAATCTTTAGGATTTACCTGTTAGACCCTCTCCCACTGGTGCTGCCAACACGTAGAGATGCTGATGAAGCCGGTAAATTAAACAAGACTAAAAATAAGACTTTTAGAAGAGGACGTGTCCACAGGCAGAGCGGGTGAGTGTGAGGAGGGGGGAGGGAGACACGCTCCCATGGCAGATGGCCAACCGCCCCTCGCTGGCGTGATTTCCACCGCGCGAGACATCAGGGATGACCGACCAGCTACATGGCTTGGAATTTTAAAAGCTGAAAGAGCGGTGGGTCCATTTAAAAAGAAAAAAGAAATAAATAAAAAAAGTCTTTATTTTAATCCCAACTAAGCACAAGAACCGCCAGGTGGGATTGCCCAGCCCGTATTTTGCAGGAGGACAAACGGGCACCGCCGCAGCAGGAGCTACTCCTGGGCTGGAGAGTTGTCCTCCCCGGGCAGATAGGACTCGCTAACCCACCGTACCGCACGGATACGCCTCTAAAGAAGAACAGACTAATTATAACTGCTCGAATCCTAGCAACAGAGTTCTCATTTTTCTCAAGTTAAGGAAGCTTCTTTCCGTTTCGTTCTAAATCATCAAAGCTCAGCTTTCAGCAGCCTCCGTGGCACGGATGGTGCACGACCGCTGTGGCTGGAGCCCCCTGTGGCGGCAGCCCCGACACACGGACAGTTTCAGCAGCGCTGGGGCAGGTCAAGCCCTTTCCACCAGATGAGGCTTGAATCCGAAACGGCAGAGGCAGCACCGGGCTTCGGTTCAGCCACCAGCAGCGCCAAATCACAGAATCATAGAACCACAGAATTGGCTGGGGCAGGTCAAGCCCTTTCCACCAGATGAGGCTTGAATCCGAAACGGCAGAGGCAGCACCGGGCTTCGGTTCAGCCACCAGCAGCGCCAAATCACAGAATCATAGAACCACAGAATTGCCAGGGTTGGAAGGGACCTTAAAGCTCATCCAGTTCCAACCCCTGCTATGGGCAGGGACATCCCCCACCAGATCAGGCTGCCCAGAGCCCCGTACAGA
>NW_009733371.1:20430-42259 GCF_000703405.1 Apaloderma vittatum
AACCAACCCACCCCCAGCTTCAATCCATTCCCTCTAGTCCGGTCACTACAATAACCATCACTACAACAACCATTTCACCCCAAGTGATGCCTGAGCACCCGGAGGACGTGATGAACTCACCTCACGTGTGCTCCAGCTGGGTGCCTCAAGCTTTGAGAGCTGCAGGGACCAGCTCTGGCTGTTTCAACCCTGCTCGCTTTGACCAAGCACTTACCCCATTCCACGAGCGCTTTTAAACAGCCCAGGAGAAATAAATCGCATCCGTGTTTAAGAGGGAAAAAAAAAAAAAAATCCAGGCTGAGGCAGAAGGAAGCAAGGGTATGGTTTTTAAAAGCTCTCAGCCCACAAATCATCCTCCTGATTTCCTCCTCTCCAGAAGTGCTGCCTCCCTTCCCCCAGCTCCATGCCTGCACAAGCCTATTGCCCACGTCAGGACGGGCTCCCTTGCCCAGCGCAGAGCAGCCTCGGCTCTGGTTCCTCCCTTGCTCACGGGGAGCAAAGCTTCAACCGCACGACTCGAAGTAACGACCAGAGTCAGGCTGGGAAAAATAAAGGCCTCTTATGTTAAAGCATACCCACAGCCCATATAAAGCAGCTTTCCTGGAGGAAATCTGCCTTCCAGAGGAAACGACTAGATGTGGCATAAAGAAATACATTAGGGTGCACTTAAGTGACATCCCCGCTGCTCCTCACCTAAGTTGGCTCCAAGTCCAAGCTGCACATTAGCAGCGACGGCAACTGAGAGCAGCCGAGCCATTAATCATTCCTCCATTTGATTGTTTGCAATCCAGAAGACGAACGTAGAGCCCAAAGCTCAGAATGAAGCCCTGCTATCCCCTGATGTGGAATAATTCCTCATGCGACGTGCTCACGTTTTAAATCCACACGGGTAGCACGTGCAAGAAACCGCACCTCGTTAAAAGCAGAGATTTGACATTTGCCATTTAGCGATGGGAGTGGGGGTAAGAAATCTGTCAGAAAAGCAGCACATCCTCAGGTCAAGTCGACAACATCCCACACGCACGGAGGACACCGCAATGCAGTGGTTAGCGAAAAGACACAGTACGAAAATAGCAGAAAGTTTGCCTTAACCTGCAAAAAAAGTGAGTTTTTTTCTGAGGAGATGAGACGCCGAGACAGAGACCTGCAAAGAGGAACCCGATGTGGAGCGCAAAACCCATTCAGCTCCTTCCTCGCCGGGGAACCACGGAGCAAGGAGACAACACGTTGGGAACGTCGTTAGCGGATGAAGCCATCCAAGGGCCTCAATTAGACCGAGGGGGAAACGCCGCGACAGTTCAGCGCTAATTGGAAATGCAAACACTAATCAGCAGAGGAGCGCTCACTCCCGTGTGTGGCTCCATTGTGCTCGCTGCTGCTAATGACCGCAGGAAGCCCTGTGCTCCCCCCTATTTATGTAACGACCGGCAGAGCTGTCACATTCCCTTAATTGCCAGCCAGGAGTTTCCCACTGGCAGGAGAATTTTCAGTGAAAGGAAATCATCAAGGTTGCTTCACATCGTTTCCCTCAAGTTCTGGGGGTTCTTCAAAGCTGGGGGAAGAGGAAGAATGAACAGTTCTCCCAAGGCAGAACGAGCCGTGCATCAAACATGACCTTTTTGTAGGCAAACTGAATTAAGACATGAGGGAAGCACAGTCAAATGCCCAGAACTGAAAGAGCTAATTTAGCGTCAGTAAATCCCAACCGTTCGAGAACTGCGCGTAAATCTGCCTCACGTTTGCCGTGACTCGATTACGATACGTGCAACGCACTAAAAGCGGCTCATTCGAAAGGCAGAAATGAAAAAGCCTAAGGTAGCTGAGGGTTTCCACCTAACTGAGCTTCCATAGCAGAGCCCTCTTTGCTGGGAGAGCGTCAGCTTGGCGTTGATAATTGGATGCCATCTAGCAAAAGACACTGGAGCACCTACTGTATACCCCAGTACGTAGAGAAGTAAGCGTAGCAACTGTACTGGGCAAGGTCTCGCATTCCTAGATTCCCTAACTTGTACCCAATGGACTCCAGAGCATTCCCTAGTCCGTTAAGAATCACCATCTCTTAATTTAATGGGCAGCAGTTTGGTTTTAGGAGGTGCCATCAGGTCTTTTATCACATCGTTTCCTTGGATCCCAATCATGCTGTAAGTCAGCAGAGAAAAGCAAGTTCTTTAGGACTGGTACAAAGGAACTGCTGGTTCTGCAATATATTACGGCACAACTCTGCGTTAGCGCTCAGTTAAATAAAGCCCATGAGCCAAGTGAACTATTTTTACTCCACTGAATAAAAGGAAATGTAAGAACATCACTTATTACAGCAGCGGGCTCATTGTAATGCGCTATATAATTAGGAGTTAATAACAGGACCAGAAATAGCAGGTAAGGTTTTCCTCAACACCTTAGTGCAAGTCTTTCCTGGGGAATGGATCTTCTTACTCTGTGTTCTTGCTATGATTACCGAAGCAGATTTAAGTAGGACACGTGGATCTTCACTGTTACCTATTTAAAACTCATTCTTCCTCATGGAGCAGCAGGATCGGCTGCAGCCACAGGACACAACTCGGCAGAGACTGATCGAGCTCCGACATAGCCCCATCAGCATCTGCGGCGAGAAACTTGCTTCCTTCAACCCCGTTCCCAGGGGACGGGCATCTACATCATGAAATGAGCAACAACAGGAACCGCAAATTCAGCAGAATTTGGATTTCACTGACGGATGGGTTGCCAGTAGGCATGTTTTATTCATCTCAAGACCGCTTTGTCAGGTTGGTTGCATCCTCGCTCCGTACTTAAAATGCTAAAAAAAAAAATAAATGTTTTACGGTCACTGCTGAGCAGCCAAGAAGCCCTGCAGGCAGCATTGGACCTTTGCTAAGTGCTAGCCAAACCTCACCAGGCTTCCAAATCAAAGACAAGAACCAAAGACCGATGCTCTAGGAAGCCCTATGAGTTTTGCTGAGTGCAGGGCTCCCCCCCTTGCTGTAGGTCACCTTGCTGAAGTCCCACAGCTGCTCCCCACTAAGGTCCTCAGCGTGTGAATCAGCCTCCCTCACAGAGCACAGCACGCCGCACATCAAGCTGCGGAGCTTTCCCATCACCCTTCCTTAATTCCAGAAATTAAGATTCAAGGATGTTCACTCTCAGTACACTCTCGCAGAAGTTCCTGCTGCCTACCCAGAACCCCAAAGCTTCCTCAGTGTTCAAGCACTCAAACTAATTCTCATTTCTGCATCCACTCCAGGCTCCCTGCCCACACTCCTACTGTAAATCCACGGCAAGAGAGCGCAAAATGAGATATTTTAAATTCTGTGGCTAGCACACTACAATCTCACCTCTCATTTGAACTGTATTTCTTTAAGGGTTGGGATAGATAACCCTTGAGGTCCCTTCCAACCTGGTATTGGTGATGGTGTTGAGTCATAGGCTGGACTTGACGATCTCAGAGGTCTTTTCCAGCCTCAACAGTTCTGTGATTCTATGACTCTACGATTCTCTCACCTTTACAGCAACAGTTGTTTGCTAGAAAAGCCACATACCAGCAGGGCAGTCCCTCGTTCCTGTCCTCATGCTCCCCACAGAGGGACACGGTGGACACGGTCATCTCGACTTCAGCAAGGCTTTCGGCATTCTCTCCCACGGCATCCCCTCAGCCAAGCTTAAGAAGTGTGGGTTGGATGATTGGGCAGATCAGATGGATTGGGAACTGGCTGAATGATGGGTTCTAGAGAGTTCTGGTTGGTGGGGCAGGGTCTGGTTGGAGGCCTGCGGCCGGTGGTGTTCCCCAAAGGTTGGTAGTGGGACCAGCCCGATTCCGTATATTCAGCAATGACCTGGATGAAGGGACAGAGCGCACCCTCAGCAAGTTTGGTGATGATATAAAACTGTATGGCTGTGCTGCCATCCAGCGTGACCTGGACAGGCCGGAGAGTTGGGCAGGGAGAAACCTCATGAAACTCAACAAAGGCAAACATGGAGCACTGCTTGTGGGGCAGAACAATCCCATGGATCAGGACAGGTTGGGGGCTGACCTGCTGGAGAGCAGCTCTGGGGAGAAGGATCTGGGAGCCCTGGTGGACAACAGGCTGACCATGAGCCAGCAACGTGCCCTCATGGCCAAGATGGTCGATGGCCTCCTGGGGGCATCAAAAAAGAGGGCCATCATCCTCCCCCTCTGCTCTGCCCTGGGGAGGCCACATCTGGATCCTGTGCCCAGTTCTGGGCTCCCCAGTTCCAGAAGGACAAGGAACTGGTGGAGAGAGCCCAGCGCAGGGTCACGGAGAGGATGAGGGGGCTGGAGCATCTCCCACCCGAGGAAAGGCTGAGAGAGCTGGGGCTGCTCAGCCTGGAGAAGAGGAGCCTGAGGGGAGAGCTCAGCAGCGCTCCCAAATATCTCAAGGGGGGTGTCAGGAGGATGGGGCCAGACTCTTCTCGGGGGTGTCCAGTGACAGGACAAAGGGCAATGGACACAAACTGGAAAACAGGAGGTTCTACCTCAACCCGAGGAGAAACTTGTTGGCTGTGCGGGTGCCGGAGCCCTGGCCCAGGCTGCCCAGAGAGGGTGTGGAGTCTCCTGCTCTGGAGACTTTCCAACCCGCCTGGACATGTTCCTGTGGGGCTGCCCTGGGTGACCCTGCTCTGGCAGGACTGGGCACTGGGTGAGCTCCAGAGCTCCCTTCCATTCCAACCCCTGCCATGCTCTGGTTCTGTGCCGTGGTGAAGTGGAAGAGGCTGGCTGTGGGCCAGGAGATCCTGCAAACCAACCCAGGGCAGAGCATGACCTGATGGCTCAGGTGAGCCCTCTCCCTTGCAAGCATGAGGCTGCTCCTTCCACTCTTTCTTTCCAGTCGCTTCCTTCAAGCTGAGTTTTCCTCCATTCCTGGATATTCTCGTCCTGCTGCTATTTGCAGGTGCTGAGTCACAGCCTCTCAAGATGCGCACGTTTGGCTGCTTTTATTTTTAAGAAAAGTCACTTCCGGCTGGAAATAACTCTTCTTTTTCTGTGAACACTCTTCAACGTACCTCTAGTTTTATCCAAGCAGCTTAAATATTCTACTTAACAGAAGCCTCCAAGTTTTACCAGTCTCTATTGCTCTACTAAAATATTATAAAACAGACATCCAAGTTGGTGACCTGCCTTCTTAGCTTTGAAAAGAGAAGCTGGATAGAGAATAGAGAAATAAATATATACAGAAAAATACCAATTCATCATTCTCTCTGTCTAGACATGGCAGGTAAAGAGAAGACTTAAGCTTTGGCTAATGTCTTTAAAGACCATTTTCTCTCTTGCATGCCTATATATTATCTACATCTCATTACACTCTCCCTCAATATCAGCATCCTCAGAGGGAGAGGGTGAATTAGAATAGTGGTATCTCTAATTTAGGAGGCAATTAGACCAATAACAACAAACCAGAGCTGAATGTATGCTCAAAACAACCTAGTCAGAATTCTATTTTAATTAAAAACCAGTCAAATAATCGCATTATCCCGAAGACTGCTTCGGGCGTGGTTCCAATCCAGCACGTTTTTTGAATCTTTTAGTCCTACACCCAGAAAGTCATTGAAAAAACACTATAAACTACCAGAATGGTCCTTTCTTTACAAAATCCTCTCCCAACCAGAGATCTAGGGAAGACAGAGAAATAAACGTTCCTGTGTCAGTCAGCCACTTGCTAAGCCACTCAAAGGAAATAAAAAAAAGCAATAAAGTAAAAGCATCCTACACCTCAGGACTATAAGTAGAGTTTTCCCATTCTTCACCCCCGCTACCTGCAGGCCTGATCATCCTCAAGTGACACAAAGCACACAAAAAAAAGCTGTAAAAAATCATAAAGCACAAGAAACAGCCCTGAATTAATATAATTTCGCGTTGTCTTGTTACTCCTGTAAGTCCGCGCGCACCAGATCCTGTTTGTATTAAGTGGAACCCACATTCATTTTAAAAAATAAATAACCCAGCTCCCCAAAGGCACATAAACAACGTCCAAATCCATGTTGACCCCAGAAGTACGGGTTACTCAGACACTACCACTCATTATATTGACATACACTTTGGGATTTAACGAGAGAAGAAAACGAAGTCAGTTCCTGACCATCATTTCCTCTTCCAAACCACTTGTGGGAGGAAGGGTTGGGCAGCTCTGAAATGGTTAACTTCACAATTTCCCGTCAGGTTTGTGCTGAAGAAAGAATTCCAGACGTAGAAATCCTCCTCTGCAGGAGTTTTATTCTACCAGGTCAATGCACAGAAGACAGCGGTGGGTGCCCAAGCGCCTCCTTCACCACTCCTTGCCCTGCTGAGCCCTCAGGTCTGCCAAACTCAAACTCCAAACGCCTCTGGCTTATTGGGAGGTGGAGAAGATGCCAACTAATGAAGATCCTGAACCCCTTAAACTATCTTCATGTCATTTATTTTTAGCATTTCAGTGCAAATGTCCAAGGAGCTGGTGGGTAGAAACAGGTTTCGCTCATCATCATATTTATCATTAAGACTAAATTTGAGCTGTGAAGACTTCTTGCCCCCTCCACCGCCTGCATCCCTCAAATACCATTGGGAAATCAGGCAGGATGGTTTCAGTGTGTCAACAGTGCATATGACAATGATGAAGTGGGAAGATTTTCTTTATTACAGGCTTTCCACAGCCTTAAATTTTATGAAAGGCTGCCTGAAGAAGCGAAAGCTCGCTCCTCACTGCTAGGACAGGGGACAGACCCAGAACAGTCTCTACGATTATGCAGAAGTGACGGGCGAGTGTTTCTTTTCCCCTCCCTACCTCGAAAAGAATGACAGAACAACTTTTAGACCTTGACACTCTAGACAAAAAATGATCACAAACCTGCAAGGCCTTAGTTTAACGTGGCAAATTTTTTACAGGACACCACCAGGATCTCAGGCAGCCCTTCCTCACGGAGAGGGTGGTCAGATATTGGGATGCTCTGCCCAGGGAAGTGGCAGAGTCGCCGTCCATGGGTGTGTTTAAGGAGAGGCTGGATGTGGCCCTTAGTGCCATGGTTTAGCCATTGCGATGCTGTTGGCTCACAGGCCGGACTTCATGATCTCAGAGGTCTTTTCCAGCCTCAACAATTCTGTGATTCTGTGATCTGAAAGCCAGAGCGACTTGCAGGAGGAGCAAGCATGGCCATCCAATGCCAAACCGTCCCACAACCTTGCAGAGTGAGGAGGATGCAGATCGCCGCAGCGTGGCAGCTTGGTGGTCTCCAGGACCAAACCGCATCTCACCTACACACACCAAAGAAGCCCAGAATGTGGCAGTGCAAGGTGACGAAACCGTCTGGCAAGAGCACCTGTGGCAAGAGCCACAGGAGCACAAAGCAGATGGAAGAGGTAATATTTAGGTTGAACTTTTTCTGTATCATTTCGGTACTGGGCACTGTTGAGGCCACCCTTTGAGTGTTGTGTCCTGTTCTGGGCACCTCAACCCAAGAGAGATCTCGAGGGGCTGCAGCGAGGGCAGAGGAGGGTGACGGAGCTGGGGAATAAATGTGATGAAGGAGCTGGGGCTGCTGAGTTTGAAGAGGAGGAGGCTGAGGGGAGCCCTCATCCCTCTCTGCAACTGCCTGACAGGACGTTGTGGAGAGGTTGGGGCTGGTCTCTTCTCACGGGGAATGAGCGACAGAACCAGAGGGAACGGCTGCAAAACGCACCAGGGCAGGGTCACACTGGGCAGCAGGAAAATGTTTTCCCAGCAAGAGCCGTCAGAGCTTGGCACAGGCTGCCCAGGGAGGGGGGCGAGTCCTCACCCCTGGAGGGGGTTCAAGGTCGTTGAGATGTGGGGTTGGGGGAGATGGTTTAGGGGTGAGCTCTGTAGAGCAGGGTCAGTGGTTGGACTCGATGATCCCAGGGGGCTTTTCCAACCTGAAGGATTCTAGGATTTGCACCTGCACTAATTACGATGGTGAAGAGCAGCAGCTGCTCCGATGGGGGGAGCTGAACAAAACTGGGGCAGCTGTCACGCACATTCAAAGAACCAAACGCTTAAAAGTTGGTCTTTTTGGGTCCAAGACACAATCCACCCAGCAAGATACACGGGCTCGCAGCTTTTCTAGGGCAGAATGCTTCAGATAGTGAGTGCAGCTGATGCAGACTTCTGGAAACTCAGCGTGATTGCCCGTTTCTCAGGGGGATTTAAACAGCAGGTGAGTGGGGCTGGTCTGTGGGACAGGACCCTTTTCTATTTCAGCTATTTAGATGCAAATTGTTCCCCTTCCCTCCCCCTCTCAACACCATCTGTTAGCCCAAAGGTCTTAGACTGTGCCTAGGGTGTAGGTTTTGGGGGAGGGGGATATAGATAAAGCACGGAGAAATTTTCAGTTGACCCTCATTTCCTCTGGGGCACAGTTTAGGGGAGGGGAAAAAAAAAATCACTTTGCAAGACTATTAAATGACCACACGATTTTTTTGTCTTTTTTTGTCATTTTTCTACTGACCCTATGGATTTCCTACCCTAGAAAGCATTCCTCGTCCAGCTTTTAGCCAACAAGCAACATCGTACAGCAACATTTAATAGCAGGTTCCTACGGTGTTAGCATAGGGCAGGAGCTGGCACTGCAGGAAGTATCAGAAATTCAAGGAATTTAAGTCTTAAATACTAATGATGAGGTTGTTTCACGTCACGGCACAGTATTTAATGTTATTTTAGTGCTAGGGAAGCCACCTCATCCCTGCCCAATTCTCCCCAGTGAACAGCAATGTATGATGAAGAACTGTTGAGAGATTTGGTTCATTAAACCCTTCACCCAGGGCTTTGGATTCTTCACAAAGGAAAGATGACGGGCGACAGCACAGAGTCAGCTCTCAGGAATCTTGGAGATGATGTAGTACCAGGAGGGGGTGTTGCCACTCGAAGGGATATGGACAGGCTGGAGAAATGGGCCAACACCACCCTTGGGAAGTTCAAGAGAGCCATGACATAGCGAAGAGATTCCAGCAAAGGGCCACAAAGACAATTAAAGGGCTGGAGCAGACAAGGAGAGGCTGAGAGGGCCAGGACTGGAGAAGGAAAAGCTCGAGGAGATCTCATCAATGCACATAAATACCTGACGGGAGTGTAAAGATGGAACGAGGCTCCTCGTGGTTGTATCCAGCAATAGGACAAGAAGCAACGGGAGTAAACTGAAATGCAGATAATTCCATTTTAATATAGGAAGAAGAGAAAAAACACACCAAGAGAAAGAAATAAAACCAAAGACATTTTTCTAGGGGCCAAGGAACCAAACCACAAAAGAGGTTGCCCAGAAAAATCATGGAGTTTTGATCTACGGGGGTGCTCAAAACCCCACTGGCTGTGTCCCTGAGCAAACCGTTCCAGCTGCTACCGCTTGTAGTTGGGGGTTGGATCCACAGAGGTTCCTGCCAAGCTCACCAATTCTGCAATTACAAGGTGCAAAAAGCAGTAGGTTGGCTCAAAAGGAGAGAGAGAGAGATGCAACATCTTTCAAACTACTTAATCTGAAGCATCCACGACCCCAGTTCGGCGATGAAGACGAACTAAAAGTGGCAGCCTTGAGCAGAAAATCAGTTGAAGAGCTGGGATCAGTACTGCAACATCCTCGTTTTGGAGTTGTAACATGTGGAGTACGGGCCTGAGGAGATGGGAGCTCTTCTCCCAGTTCTCACAGAGACCTCGTTTGTGATCTTGAAGGCACAGAAGGGGTTAAAAAAAAAAGTGTGAGTACTTCTTGTTTGCTCTGCCCTCCTCGAACCAGTCACTCTGTCTTTAAAAGACAGCGCCACAGCATGACAAAAAAATCCCTTCCAGGTTCTTCTTCAACTTCAGTTTCCACAAGAAACACATTCTCCGGGGGGGTTTAGTTGGTTTTTTTTTTAAATAAATAAATTTTAAAACTAAAAAAAAAATATGTAAAGAGAACTGTGTATGCAATCCTGATGGGAAACTCAATGCCAGTCACTCTGTCTTTAAAAGACAGCGCCACAGCATGACAAAAAAATCCCTTCCAGGTTCTTCTTCAACTTCAGTTTCCACAAGAAACACATTCTCCGGGGGGGTTTAGTTGGTTTTTTTTTTAAATAAATAAATTTTAAAACTAAAAAAAAAATATGTAAAGAGAACTGTGTATGCAATCCTGATGGGAAACTCAATGGCAGAGGGTAAAGGGGGGCACGAAGGGATGGGAAAACCCTCCCTCCCACTTGGAGCCCAGGATTGCACAGAAACATTGTTTTAAAGGGGTTTTGGGGCCTTTTTTTACTGCTGGGATATTGTTCAGGGTTTTTGAGTGTAGCACAAAACAAACACAACATTTTCCTCTTTCTTGCACAGACAGCAGAGTCCAGAACAGATGATCTGAGCTGTGTGGCGACAGTCAGGTACTCCAGGTACCTACTTCCAAGCCGTTAACTTCTAAGCTATGTGCAATTCAGCACCTCTTGCTGGAAAGCAACACTCTAACAAAAGTTGCACGCATTTCTTGGGAACATTTTCATTAAAAAAAAAAAAATAAATTAACAAATGTTCCAAGAAATCTGTGCTGATATTTCAAAAGAATTTAAAGTTTCCATTCTGAAATAATAGTGGATATATTTTTCTCCATTTATGAAAAGTAGAGTCACCAGCACGTCGGCATCTCCCCTCCAGAACGAGGATGTTCTGTTCACACCGCTCTAAAAGCATCAGCTAATTTCTCTTTCCCGATCCCTGGCATCTCATCAGCATTACCAAGAATCTAAAAGAACAGTTACTGGAAATGTTTTTATTTAACCAACTTGCTGTTCCCAAATCCAAGCGCATGTATCAATTGCAAGGGCTGCAACCCTGCAGTTCGCTCTGCAACACAAGACACAGTCTCCTGGGCTTTAAAAAGATGGAAAGGTCACCGGTGAGAGCTGAGGGGTACCTGGCCTCGATGCCAGCAACCCACCCCCTGAAAACAGTGGGAGTTTGCCCTAAATTTGGGGATTAGCTATAACACTTCCCACTCGGTACTACCTGACAGCTCCTGAAAGCTGGCGAGATGTGAAGGATGTGCCGACAACAGCCGAGATGAGGTTTCCAAGGGGGTATTTTGTAAGGACCAAATTTGGAGCCTTGAGTAGCCTGATCTAGCTGAGAGGCGTCCCTGCCCATGACAGGGAGGCTGGACTAGATGATCTCCGAGGTCCCTTCCAGCCTGGGTTATTCTGTGATTCTATGATTCTCACGCTCCGTGCTAGCGGGGTTTTCAGCGCGCTGGTTTTAAAAGCACGGTGGCCCAATGCATCTCCAAAAGCTGCTCCATGTCAAACAAGAAAGACTTTTAAAAGCAAAAAAAAACCCCGCAAAGTGGTTGCACCCAGGACAAAACTTGTGCAACAACCCCCCTCCCCATTTGGTTCTCTGCTGTTACTGGCGACGAGACAAGTAAAGCCAGCATCAGATGCTTTTCCTAGAACCTCTTTCCAGCCACCTCCCCAACTGTCATCTTCTCCCACAGATACCTCCCAGATCAGCCCCGGAATAAGCCCCAGCACGACCTGGGATGAGGTGGGTGGGTTTACAGCCAGGAAGCAGCAAGGTGTGAGAGCCCATCGCCGCCCTTTGCATCCACGTCTAACAGCACGGATGCTCAGGAAACCAGTCTGTTACCGGTTGATGGTCTATACCCATGCCTGTTCCACGCTCTTATTTGGTCAATATTTGCTTAGTTAAGTATATGCCCTGAGGGAAAACGGGCTCAGGGGAGCCCTGGTCAACCCAACCTGACCTTTATCCTGCAGGGAGCCAAGCAACAGCCAGTTCTTGTACCACAGAATCACAAAACGCTGGGGTTGGAAGGGACCTCGAAAGATCATCCAGTCCAACCCCCTGCCAGAGCAGGATCCTTTGAGGACGTCACACAGGAACGCGTCCAGGGGGATTCTGGAGTATCCCACAGCCAAGGGTTTCACTCAGTATCACAGCTCTAGCTGTCACGGCAGCTCCCCAACAACCAACAGGAACAAAAAAAAACCCAAACAAGCTAAAACAAGTTTTGAAAGATAAGCCAAGTGACAGCGGGTCTTTCAGTGGCTCTTTTTGGAGCACGAGTCACAGCAAGCACAGGTGCTGCTGAAGAGACACGACAGGTTCCAATTGAAAAGCCTCAGGTAGTTACCAAAGGACAAGAAGACTTTCACAACCGAGTCGGCGTGCTTGCCTTTTACCCTGAAACTAGTCAGTTTTTAAGATGATGCAAGCGGAGGAAAAGGAAAGAGGCCTGACTCAAACTGAGGGGGGACAAGAAAGAAAAGAAAGAAGAAAAAAAGGCAACAAAAAAAATCCATAGCTGTCATGTTTATCACTTATATCCTCTAGACAGGAAATCTTTGGAGCAAGCAGAAGCCTGCCTGCCCTCCACAAACCCTTGGTACCGTAATCGCATTCTTAAAATACAGCCTGCTTCAACGACACAAATTAAAAGGTGTGAGTAATTCTCCGCCATACGACTGAAAACCACACACCAACACGGAACAGCCATTTATTGCACGCCAATCCATTAAACTACTATTTAAAGTGTAATAAACAGCGGCCCCGCAGATACCACTGTCACCGCCGAGCGGAAAACCCAGGAAATCCCTTGTTCCTGGCCCCTGGAGTTGGAGGGAGGGGCTGAATTGCTCCTGCTTGGATCTAGAAAGATCGCTAACACAGCAAGCGTCCTGTAATTATCACGCAAGCTTTACAGCCAATAAATAAAAAGGGACCTTAAACTTAAAAAGTGAAATTTTAAGGCAAACATCAGCAAAAGCTTTTCAAAGGACAGCTGCAGAAGGGCAGAGGGAGGAGATTGTGCATTTCTATCGGTCTGTCGCGGCAACTGGGACCAAGGACAGTCCTGGGAGCCCCAGCTTCACAAAGAATCCCCTGAGGGGGATTATTTTCACAGAGTATTTTCAGTTTTCCACCCGTCAGCAAGAGCCCCAAGGGAGCAGGCAGGCTGGCCAGCCCCACCAAGGCACCCAGTCGGCCCCACAGTCAAGACAAAAGCTCGGTTCTCGGTGGCTTTTTATTTTTCCTTCCCCTTCCAGAGTTACAATCGTGATGGCGTCAGCTCCTCTTTCCCAAACAGAAAGCCCTCGCAGAGCGAGTGGATTTCCAAGCTTTCCTCCAAGCCCACGGGAGCGTTCAGGGCATCCGCGGGGCAGCGCTGGGAGCGGAGCAGAGCTCCAGTTGGACGTTCTCCAGGGGTACGTTAAGAGAACAGAATCAAATTGCCACACAGGCCTGCCTGCCAAGTTTCGGTCTAACGTTACAGCAATTTGTTCGACATGTTTTACTCCAGAGGACAGACCGGTGGAGTAATATTTTTGTTGTTATTAACGTGTCCGAGTCCCCTAACGCAGCATTCATGTCTTTGGCAAGGGATAGCATTCCTACTCCTTCAAGTTGCACTTTTGATACCAGAACGCATTACAAATTAATCGCGCAGCCTGGCAAAAAATATAAAAATTGGGGTAGACTGACTTAAAGACAGTCAGAAAGATGCAAAGCAGTGTCCCCACTGGGACAGTAGTCCACAGAGCAGAGGATGTTGGGTTCTTCGCCTTCTCTCCCAGCAGTTGTACATTCAGAGAGCCAACCTGCAAGACATCTGCAGAGTTATCCGCTCGCTGCGTTACCTGACGCTTTCAATCCCTGCAGCCCACTCAAAGCCAAGTCATCTGGGGAACGAGATTCCCCTGCCTCCAGCCCCACCGTGCTGAAGAGAGGTCAAATCGGAAGGGCTGCCCAGAAAACGTGCGCGAGATCGGCGCGTTTCTGCGCTCCCATCACCAAACCGGCGTCCACCCAACCCTCGCCCGGCGCAAATCTCCGTTCCCAAGCCGCACAGAGAACACACTCAGACAACTCGAGTGCATCAACCCGTACTCGTTAAAGCCACGAGGCACCCGTTGTCAGAAGACCCGTAAGGAGCGGGCAGTCAGCGCAGAGCAGCCAGCACGATTCCCTCTTCACCGTTTCTTTTAAACGATATTCTGCTCCCAATTCCCACAGAATTGGAATGTCACTTAAAAAAGGACTTTTTGCTCATGGGATCACATGAAACTTCAGGTTGCAGAGTACAACTAAGTCGTTGATCCGTCTTGTTTCCATTACAGAGCAGGGAACTCCATCAGGCTCTGGAGGACAGCGCCTTCTCCACCAGGCAAGGCTTCCTGAATGTCGGGTTAGAATCTACCACTACTTGGCAGACGTGGCCAGGGATTCAACTCCTACCCTTCATTCCTTCCAAGCAGACAATATTGAATAGGATGGAAATAATGCCCTTCTTCAGGGATTCAAGAAACGGGAGAACTTCAGAGAGCTGGAGAAAATAAGTTGATTTTTGCTTGTAGTGTAAGAATCTGTTCTAGCAGAATATTGAGTTGGTGAGACTCTGCACTAGCATGTGAACTATGCCTCTTCAAGACTTCAGAAGAAACAAACCAGTAAAGTTTTAATCTAGAAAATCAGAAGATAAGAGACATTTAAAGATATTACAGACACCTAAACCAAGTAGAAGAGCCCTGTCATTCCGTAACACTGTTCATAGGAATGGAGCTCAACCTTCAGGAGCCTGTCATCTGGATTTATTTATTTTTTAAAAAACATGGAAGGGCTGTATTCCAACACTGGGCTTCAAGCCTAAGAGCATTTTTGTCTGAAGACAATTGACCATAGGAAAAATCACAGAAGCACAGAACGTTCGGGGTTGGAAGGGACCTCGAAAGATCCAACTTCCCTGCCAGAGCAGGATCACCTCGAGGAGATCGCACAGGAACACGTCTAGGCGGGTTTCGAGAGTCTCCAGAGATGGAGATTTCACAGATCAAATCATAAAATCATAGAATCACATAATGGCCTAGGCTGGAAGGGATCTTAGAGATCATTTTTAATCCAGCCTCCCTGCCGCCAGGGACTAGACCAGGCAACACATGGGGACCAAATCAAGCTAAGGAGCGTGAAAAGTGGCTTCAGAGCTGTTGAGCGGCCGTCCCATCCCAAGCACCAGCTTGATAACTCGGCTGAGCACCCATAGACAGAGGAGGCACCAACCATATGGTAGAGAAGGGACAAATCTCTACAGTCACATGGAGGCACCAAAAATACATTTATTTTCTCCGGTTCTCCAAAGTTCCCTCGTTCCTTGAATCCCTGAAGATGGTTGATGATCTTAAAGGTCTCTTCCAACCAAAGAGGTTCTGTGACTCTGTGACGGGCACAGAGCCAGGAGACAGAGATGTCGACACGACGGCGATATTTCAACGGAAGCTCGAGTGCAGCCCCGGTTTCCTCTAAAAACGAAAGGCTTCAGCGAGACAATTCACACGATTAAAGCGACGCAAAGCCTTGAGCCACTTGCCGGGTCACGATCCAGCTGATTCTAAGAATCTGTATGCAGGCTGCTTACCCAGAAATTAACCTACTGCTTTGGAGGTGCTGCTTAATTTAGAAGAGTGATTACTTACAGCACCTGCTGCTAGCCTCATTGCCTTCGGTACACCAGCTTCTCCAAAACTAATGCTAAGTCTTCTAAAATTATTTACATAAGTAATTAAGGAAAGAACCGAAGGGGAAAAAAAAAAATGTGCTAAATGTATACCACAACAATCAGCTGGTTATCAGCAGCGATTGAAACTGTAATTTCCAAAGCAAACAGCACAAGTTAAGGCAGCCGGAGCTGAAGCCGCAGGGTCAGTCCCCGCAGTAGATTCACATCCTCAGCCAAGTGTGGCAGAAAACACCTTGCACAGGCTGCACACACCGAATGAGGCGCCTGCCTGCTCCCAGCACCTCGGAAGAAGCTTCACGCAGCAGAACCACCTTTGCAGAAGAGGTCTTCCAAGGCACATTATGCCCAGGGAGGTGGTGGAGTCACCAACCCTGGAGGTGTTTAAAAAAAAAGTAGATCTAGCACTTGAGGCTGTGGTGTAGTGGTTGGGTGTGCTGGGATGAAGGTTGGACTAGATGATCTTCAGAGGTCCCTTCCAACCCCCAACATTCTGTGATTCTGTGAAGGATTTTAATCCAAAGCCAAGCCCACAGTAGCCCTGTCGGGCAAGTGTAGTGCCTCGGGCAGTAAATGAGCGCTGAGGTCAGCAGGCAACAGAGAGAGAGGAGGGAGAAGGGCTGAGGAACAGGCTCAGTTCTCAAGGCCTGAGTCCTTCTCCAGAAGTTTCTCCTCACGTCTACACGTGGGAACTCAAAATAAATCCGTGGACCCTGATGGGATGCACCCACAAATACCAAGGGAGCTGGCAGCTGTGAGACCAGCCTCGATCATTTTTGATCGATCCTCGTAACTGAGAGAATCACACAGAATCACAGGATGTTGGGGTTGGAAGGGACCTCTGGAGATGCCCCAGTGCCACCCCCTGCCAGAGCAGGGTCACCCAGGGCAGCCACACAGGAACGCGTCCAGGCGGGTTGGAAAGTCTCCAGAGCAGGAGACTCCACACCCTCTCTGGGCAGCCTGGGCCAGGGCTCCGGCACCTGCACAGGGAAAAAGTTTTTCCAAATATTTTTGTGGAACCAACATCAACCAGTCTCTGATTCTGAGAAGACACACACCCAAAAGGTGTACAGGCACCACAAAGATCAGCACAAACCTTTGCCTTACCTGAAACTATTGAATTCATATTTTCATTTTGTTTGAAAAACAATGACATTTCGGTAATGGTAACTGAGCTGTTGGCTGGTTCCTTCCAGGGGACGGAAGGGTTCAGAATTAAACATGGAAACTTTCACCACACAGGTCCCTCAGAGAAAAGTCAGCCCACTCGCTTGCTTGTGTGCACAGAAATTGGAAGCAGTTCAAATTCAGGGGCTCATTTCTGTTCCTGATCAAGACAGACGTTATCTGCAAAACTTCAGCTGGGATCTTAAAAGCTCCTTCATGCTTTCAGAAGGGCTTTTTCAGCAGCTGGAAAACATCTCATAGACTACACTTGCTTCCTCCCTACCCCATATATAACAACTTAGAAAGGCTGCAAGTGGCCGGTACGAAAAGGTTTGCCTTTTAGGAGGCGGAACAAAGAACATAACATTCCTGTCTGAGTGCAACAAAAACAGTTTGAACAAGGTTTCAAAAGCTCGCAGTCATCACAGCCTCCCAGGGCAGAGGCACCCCGTCGCAATCCAAGCTACGCAGCTCAGTACTTTCAAGCCCAAAAGCCTGGCTAAGTTTGCGGGTCTTTTGGGGACACTGAGCAAAGTACCCGAGTGCCCCAGCTCCAGACACCCTGAAACCAAAGAAAACAAAGTAAAACTTGAAGTACTGAGGTTTACAAGATCTGTAAATCTCACCTCGCCCATCACTTTAGAGCTGTGCACAAGTCCAGAAAGCACCACATTTTATATTATTCCTTAGGATGTTCTTATTTCACTGCTTACGTTTTACGTGTTCAAGCACCTTGTCATTTGTGCAGCTTTCAGAAAGAACCGTCTGCTGCTCTTCTGCACAACGAATGAACAAAGGTTTGAATGACAAAATATCCTGAAGTTGTTTTGAAAGGGAGCATGAGCAAGAGTTTCTGCAGAAAAAGATAATACTCCTCCACATCTCCGCGCTCAACTCTTTCTATCTACACAAGAGGCTCATAAAATTTCTGTGTCTTTTTCTAAATTTTAAGCAACAGACAGAAAACCATCCCTCCATAAAACACTATTTGAGGACAAAAAACGCTACTAACATGGGCAAAGGAACAACTTCTGCTTGGCCAACACAGAATACCTGAAAGCACCCAAGAGCTCTGCTGGCTGCGTACAAACCGAGGACGCGGTTTCAGTGAGTTGAGAACGGTCACACACGATTTTACATCAGAGGAGAAACACCAGGTGGGTTTCCAGAATTTTGTCTTGGAAAACCACTTCACCATCAGGAATTTCTGCCTAGTTTCTGCACCATGAGGTGCCTAAAGCCCTTGGTGAGTCCTCTTGGATTTACGTGACTGACACTGATCTTTTTTCCTTGTTCTCCATCTTCCCCGTCTGACACCTGACAGAATCTCCTGACCTCCACTACAGGCGCACGCTCCCAACTCACCTCCCACCCAAGCTGTGACACAGCCATCGGATTCCTTTCCGTCTAAAGCGCGCTGGCTTGCATCGCTCTGCTGAACAGCTGAAGAACATCTATTCCAACGGGTTTCTCTCTGCCCCACCTCCTCACAATCTGCTCCTCCAAAGCGTGGCCTCCTTTCACTGGAGGCTGATGGCAGATTCCCGGCAGCTCCGTACAACCGCAAAGCCCCGGCATCACCATTACTTCCCATCAGTTTGAAATGCTTTTCAGATTGATGGCATGAGCTGCCACTTCTTAAAAAAAAAAAAAAAACGTTAAGAGCTGGGCTTCAAAACCTTTGATTCATGTAAGACAACTACTTATTTTGACAGCAGAACAAATTTCTAGACTCTTTCTAGCGACAGCTCTTGGGGCAGACAGCAGAGGTTTAACAAAAGTAACGGGCACCTCATGCAGCACCATCGGTGTTTGAGCCTGGCTTAACATGGCAAAAAAGGAAAGTATCTGCCCCTTCTGTCCTTGGATGCAATAAACAGACACGACAAACCTCTCCGGGATTTTGGCTTCGGCAAAAGGAATTGCCGGCCACCACCAGGTTCAGGAGGACACCAGGAGGTCCCAACCGTGCAGCCCATCAACAGTTCAGCTTCTTCAACGTCACGCTGAGATTCTTCCAACGGGGTAGCAAAACTACCCCCAGTGCGTGGTAAACAAGCGGCAGATACTAACAACGTGCCAGGTTTTGACTCAAAAATCATTAGCATCTTTACAGAGTTTGCGGTTTGTTTTTCATATTTCTCTTTGTGCACAGTGAAAGAGATTCTCTTTTGTTTACACACCTTTCTCCCAGTCCTGCAACAACACCTTCATTGCTTCCTTCTTCTTAAAAGGAAAAAAACCCAAATAAACAACTGCGCACACACCCTGGATTTTCCCTCCTTGATGGTACAGAAAGATTTTACTCATCTGCTCCCCTTTTGGGCTTTACAATTGAAATAAAATCTTAGTCGACAGCATTTACAGACACAGACCCAACAACACACCATCACCGCCAAAAGGTTCGTTTGTGACTTCGGTTCAATTTGGCTTTGTTCTCAAAGACTCTGAAAACCACTCTGACACCTGGGCAACCTGGTCTAGTGGGGGATGTCCCTGCCCATAGCAGGGGAGTGGAACTAGATGATCTTTAAGGTCCCTTCCAACCCTGACAATTCTGTGATTCTAAATCCCAGCCAGCACCACAATGAAATCCAAAGAAACTCACGTGGCCGACAGGCACCACCCGTTGATTGCAATGGGCATCTTCCTCTTCCAAGGACACGGGTGAACCGAGTGTTGCAGCAGAACATGCCAGTACTGGGTACAAATCACCCGAGCCAGCATCCAAGCCGTGGCTGGAAGCAGCTTCACATGAGAGGGGATCTTATGAATGTAGAGAAATATCTGAGGGGTGGGGGTCAAGGGGAAGGGGACAATCTCTGCTCAGTGGGGCCCAGCGATGGAACAAGGAATAACGGGTGTAAGGTAGAACATGGGAAGTTCCACCTCAACATGAGGAGAAACTTGTTGGCTGTGCAGGTGCCGGAGCCCTGGCCCAGGCTGCCCAGAGAGGGTGTGGAGTCTCCTGCTCTGGAGACTTTCCAACCCACCTGGACGCGTTCCTGTGGGGCTGCCCTGGGTGACCCTGCTCTGGCAGGGGGTGGCACTGGGGGATCTCCAGAGCTCCCTTCCAGCCCCAACATCCTGTGATTCTATGATCCCGTTGGGTTATTCCCTACCACAGGGACAACAACCTCCGGCAGAGCTGCCACCACCACCCCTCTGTTGGTCCAACAATCACAAAGAAGTGGCCGAAAAAAAAGCTGGAGCAGGCAAGGGAGTTCCTCCATGTCAGTTCAGTCCCCCTGGCTCTCAGCCCAGTCCGGAGCAAGTCCCGTGGGCAGAGGGAACCCAAGAGAGATGGGAATCAGGGCTCCCATCGGTGAGGCAACCGATTGCGCCGGTCTCTTCCGTCAGTGCCTTGGGGCTGTTTTCACTCTCTCACGAGAACCTGGAATAGACTTATGTAAAACAGATTCCTCGCCCTTAATTAAAATGAAGTTCACATGCACACCCTGCTGAAGGCAGGGTTCAAAACAGATAAACAAACAAACACTCCTATGAGGGATAAGTCACAAATTTCTTTTCTTAAGGAAAAGAAAAAAAGATCTCGGTGCGCATACACGGGAGTGTCGATGGCTTGCCAGACATCTGGATAATCACTTCCTACGAAAAGCTGCAGAAGAGAGCCCTGGGGAAAGGAAGGGTTGAGCAGACTCTCTTGCAAACAGCACGGGTGGGATCTGCCCTGCACAGGCAAGAGCTGCAAAACCCATCACCAAATTCTACCTGTTCTGAGGCCACCAGCACCAACTATTCCCTACTGCGTCAGTACGGTCTTTCACCTATTTTAAAAACCAAAGCTGACCTTGTTTTCTCAGCAGTTCCCCGGCTGGGATAGCAGGGGAGCTGGTAGATGTTTCACAGCCAGCGGGTAAAGCTGACTTCTCGTTTAGACCTCACCAGTCTTCCTCCCCTCCTTCCCAAAGCGCCCCAAGCACTTCAGCTCCTCCTGCGAAGGCAGCTCATCTCTTTGACCCTTTTCACCGTCTGCCTGCAACGCCACCGTGTCCTTCTGGAGACATGGAGACCAGAACCGCCCACCACACACATTTACACCAAAGCCAGACAACACCCTTCACCCCTTTCCTGACGAGGACGGTGGCTTTTTCGGTTGCTGCTGCACAGTGAGGTTTCCCTCTCCTTCCCCAAAAGTGAAATCACCCCCAATTTTTTTTACTCCCTATTATTTGTTTACTCCCTATTATTTGTTATTATTTATTATTACTCCCTATTATTTGTGTGGATTTAAAACTATAATAACCTTTCCTCCAGCCCTGCAGCAGTTTAATTTCTTGACAGAAGTCTTCTGAGAATCTAAATATATTGCACCAATTTTAACCCTTGCTTACCGACGCCCCACAGAACTTCTTGGGGTAGAGCAGCAGGATTTTCAGTCTTGGAAGTCACGTCGACTCTTGCCCAGCAGTTAACGCTTATGAGAGATCCTCACTGCAGACCTTTCCACTCCCAGCGGCGTGACTCTGGTGTGCACTTCCCAGGATCCCCTCCAGAGCCCTTTTTATAGGTGGGAATTACGCTGGCAAGTCCCCAGCCCTCTGGCAGGGATCAGTTACAAGCTTGGCCAGAGGTTCCGCGGTTTCACGTTCAAGTTCCTCAGGACTCTTGGTTGAACGCCAGCCAGCTCCGGTGACTTATTAACATCTAACATCTATTTGGCCTAATTCTTCCTTCTGTATTTGCCTCAAATTAGTTTCTCTGATCTACTGGGTACAAAAAGGGCACTCGGTGCGGGAATGTCTCCAACACCTTCCGCAGCTGAGGCCTGATGTTCTCTTTATCAACTCTGAGTGACTTTTTGATACTTCTGTGATGAAGCACTCCCCAAGACACCCTAAATCCTAACAGATTGTATCTTAACTTATCTAATATTTATGTCCTAATAGATATAAAGAGTAAAGTCTGGAGAAGAGAGAAGCTGAGGGGAGACCTCATTGCTCTCTACAACAAACGGAGAGGAGGCTGTAGTGAGGTGGTCTTTTCTCCCACGTTATTAGTGATAGGATGAGAGAAAATGGCCTCAAGTTGCACCAGGGGAGGTTTAGGTTGGATATTAGGAAATATTTCTTTACTGCAAGAGTGGTGAAGCCCTGGCACAGGCTGCCCAGGGGAGCAATGGAGTCCCCATCGCTGGAGGGGGTCAAAAAAAGAG
>NW_009733371.1:42383-54252 GCF_000703405.1 Apaloderma vittatum
AAGAGCGGTCCCAAGATAGACTGTTCAGGCACCTTCCTCGCTGCCACCCAAAGTAGTTCAGTTCCTCACCAGCACATCTGGGTAACAAGTTCAAGGAAACTCCTCCTCTCAGATGTTGGCAGCGTCTGAAGATTCCCGAGACTGAAATAAGTTTCCGTCTACCACACTCTCCATTCCTTGGCATTTACACCCTTCAGGAGCCCATAAACAGTCCTGCCCTCCCAATTTTATAAAAAACACACAAGGATATAACCCTTTTATCTTCCTTTTGCGTCAGTCCCTCCAGCCCCAAAGTAATTTCTGTTACTTCCCTTCAATTTCCTCCCGTTTATCTGCTAGAAAGTAACACTGCTCACAAGCGGTAATTCCATCAGAAAATAATAATTTAAAAAAAAATCCTCTGGTCCATCGCATTGATTAGCAACATCAGTCCCAATTTTCAGAAAGATATTTAAGAGGTTTTAAAAATGCCTCACCGGCTTAGGTGCCAAATCCCAACAGTTTCCGAGGGAATGGAGCGCCCACGCGCTCTCTGGATTCCCACTAGACGCCTGCCCACATCTTTTCGTACGTAACCACATGAAACACTCTGACTTCTGTTCTCAAGGTGAGGCTCTCTAAGTGCTGCCAAAACAGTCCCTGAACGTTCTCACTGAAACCCACAGAGGCTACCAAGGGAGAGTTATGTCTCCAGGTTAGGGGGGGGAAAAAGGGAGAGGAATAAAAATAAATGAAAAAAAAAAAGAAAACACACAACTTTTTTTGTTCCTTCATGCCCAGCAGATCTTACTGAGTACCTGCTGCACAGCTCCTGACAACACTGAAGTTTCTCATCTTGTTTTCATCTTGGCTACGAACTCTCAGGCGCAAACGTTACCCGAGTTTTTCTGTACATACTTCATGGCATTTGGAAATAAAGTGACATTATGCTACACCAGAAATGCCTTTTCCTGTTCCTCCCTGCGCCTGCTGCTTCTTTGCTTACCCTTTACACCTGCAGGACAGAAGAAAGCACATTACTCCTGCAGAATAACCGTGTTTCGTGCGACAGCAAGCCTTTGCGGGCAAGCGTTGGGGTGGAAGGTGACCCGGAACTCAGCCCCGCCACGAATAAGCCTCCAGGCACTTGTGCAGGAGATGAGTCCTGCCCTACAGCACTCCAGCTGCGAACCGGAGGAGTGCGAGGTGGGAGGGGAACAGCAACACAATCAGATTATTTCATAACCTCTGTGGGGCTGGCAGCAGCGTTAGCAACCTCATTCTGTCTCAGATTAAAACTACGGTTCCAGCAGCAAGAAGTTTGAGCCCAGCTTATAACCCGCCGGGGAAAACATCCCCTCAGTTCTGAATCATCTTTTTGAGATAACAGGAGTATATATGAATAAAAAGAAGACACAAGGCGTTGATGGGAAGATCCCCAAAGTGCTCTGCTAAGCTAACAAACGCTCCAGCACGGCAGGGGTTACGAGCGCTGTGCTTCCACACCGAACCAAAGGAGGATCCAGACCAAGTGGGGAGAAAGGCATCAACCAGCTGTGATCCTCTGTCAGGCTCCTTCTCCGAAATAGATGTATTAAAGACGGAGAACCCGTTACAGAGGAGAGGAAATTCATTTTGCACCAAGGACTTTCAGAAACGGAGCGTGAGCAGGTCCAGCAGAAGCCGACAGGTGCTGGTTCAGTGAGCTTGGCGACGGAGGAAGGCAAGAAAAAAATAACCCAACTAAAAAGCTGCACACAGCAGGTACCCCAAGGGCAGAGAGATCTTTCAACGGTAAAAAGGCACTTACTTGTGAGCTAACCCTGAGAAACCACGCCATCCAGCCGCAGGCCTTACAGACCTTAAACCCAGGTTTCAAACCTACAGGCAGCTCCGGGATTTTTCATAGCACAGTGCAGCTACACTGGCTCGTACCGCGCGGTTACGTTTTTCTGCCAGGTCAGCTCGGAGCCAAGCGCTGAGAGCAGCCTTGCCTTCGGGTGGCTGCGTGCCACGATGAGCTCAGCCGCGCCGAGCTTCACCCCCGGCTCGCAGCCTCCGAAAAGCACGCGAGCAACAAGCACGCTCCCAGCAGGTGGAGAGAGAACCCTCCCATCCTTTCCTCACGTATTTGGTCTCCAAGAAGACACGAGCTGGGAATTACGCTTTTAGTGTTAATTTTTGAGTCGACCACATCAGAAGGAAAAGCGCTGCCAAGAGCCACATCCTTGGTTTATAGTTTTGTGATTGGAGAGGGGGTGGAAAAAAAGCAAACCCGAGCTTCTCCTCTGTGAGTCAAGAAGAATGCAAAGCCAACCACAGGCTCTTTCCTTCTGGATTCGTAGTGAGCTCATTGGGAATTTAGGATCGGAGTCCTGGCAGCGAGGTCAAACAGTCTTTCTGTTGAACCTAGCACAGGTCACGCTCCATGCAGAAGCACCCGCCCTATTCACCCCCCGGTGCGACGAAAAACTCCGCTCGCATGAGCCCCGCCACGGACGGGAAGCGTGCGAATTCCTGAGAGAGGAGGAAGACCGACCACAGAGATCACGTATGCTCCTCCTGCTGGAGTTCTGACGACTCACCTGTACCTACAGGAAGCGCAGATGGAGCAGAATCTCAAGTCTACAAAAGAGGACGCGACTACACCACATGCTGCGTGAGATCGCCTCGGTGAAGTCATTGCTCCCCGAGACGGAGCTAAAATCACAGCATCCATCATGAATCACAGAATCACAGAATGGCCTAGGCTGGAAGGGACCTTAGAGATCGTTTTAATCCAACCTCCTTGTTGCCCGGGGCACCCCCTCTCGACTAGATCAGGCAACACATGGGGACTGAACGGGAATTGAACCCGTGACCTTGGCGTTGTTAGCGCCACACTCAACTGACTGAGCTAACCGGGTGGGATTCAAAGAGCAACCGAACATCGTCAGGGGCGCAAGGCATCTGCTCTAATACTAAACTTCAAGCCTGACACCAGAAACAGGCACGATGTTAAGAGCAGAAAGCCACTGGCTGCCCCAACTGACTGAGTTAACCGGGTGGGATTCAAAGAGCAACCGAACGTCGTCAGGGGCGCAAGGCATCTGCTCGAATACTAAACTTCAAGCCCGACGCCAGAAACAGGCACGACGTTAAGAGCAGAAAACCACTGGCTGCTCAGGGGAGATTCTTTTAACCTCCATGACCGTCACCTCTTGCACTGCAGGCAAGACGAAACACTTGAAACAAAGCAAAGGATCCCACAGAAGTGCTGTTGGTGGCATCTGGACTAAGTCCCGGAGTGAGTAAGTATTGGATCAGAAGGCAGGGAGGGCTCTTGCAGGGCGTACCTAGTGTTAGAAAGGATCAGTTCTTAAAAAAAAAAATAACATCATCTAAAACAAAACTGATGATGTGAATTAAAGTTAAAAGACAAAATCCAGCACCACGATCCTGATGATCCCCTGAGGAGCTGCGGGAGGTAACCACGCTTGAGAGCGTTTCGACATCGGCATTTTTTTTTTTAAGTAGCCAATAACTTCAAAAGAAGACTCTGCGCACAAGACATTTTTGGTTGAACCAAGTAAATGACTAAATTCTTACAAATACAGCCAGCTCATCGCGTCCGAATGTTTTCCCTTTGCCACTCAAGGGCTCCTCTCAGAGACACGCAGGAGAAACGGGAAAGCCGGCACCCAGGAGCCTGCAAGGAAGAAGCAATGCGATTTCTGCTCGTTTAATCCGCCCTTGCCTCCTTCTCCTGCCCTGTCGCCCCAAACCCCCTCTTCACCATCATGGGGGGACTGTGAATACGCGCTGGCAGGACGGTGCATCAGCAAGCAAAACTCCCCTGAGAACGGCAGAAACCCTGCTGTGACAGTGCAGTGAGTCACTGGATGACAAGTCATCGAGGCATTTAGATCCCGGGTTTGAATTGTACCGAACGACGTTGTTTTGCCTCGTCTCTCTGAAGGATGGGCCTTTATTGAACCTAGAATTCCAACACCGCCTGTGCCCGTCTGCCTCCACGTAAAGACAGCCCACACACAAAGATGTGCCGCTTGTGCTCTACTTTCTGGCTTTCAGGAGAGCCCTGGAGCAATCAGGAGGTTTTTTTTGCTTTTTCTTCTTGAAGCAAGTCCCACTTTAGCCACTCTCAGCCTCACCTCCTCAGCCTTTCGAAATTAAATCTACACATTTAAATATTTCCAGCAAAACACCTCAGCAGCAAAACTTGGCAGAGGAAGGTGAGGAGGCTAAGGTTTCTCCCCCATCCAGCCTCCATCCTTCTCCCAAGCCCTGAGGAAGCTGCTGTGTACTGAGGTGGAGGACAAAATGTTGAACTCCCTGCTGCTCATCTGGGTTCGCCCGGTATCTGCAGGATCACAGATGTCCGAGGACTCTGTTCTCCATCAGTCTTGGTGGTGCCCCGGGAAAGTAAGGCTGGGCAGGAGATGAAAAGTGTTTCTGCAGGAAGGCAAAAGGAAGACAAATAAACAAACAAACACAGCAGGGAGAATGCCCCAAGTATCCTGGGAAGTTAAGTTTAGTCCAATTGTCAGGGCTCCCAGATATGGAAAAAGAGACACTTGAAGTTACAGCTTCATCAAGGGAAAGCGCTCAGTTTAATTTTGTTCATACTCTTCGAAACGGGGGTTCGGAACATAAGCAAGGCATGGAAGGAGTCCTAATCTGCCTCTTCCAGACTCTTGGCACCAGCCTGCCGGCGGATGAGGCTCCTGCTGGTTTTTGTGAGTTTGGTGCAGCCTTTTGAGCCATTCTCTCTGCTACCGAGGGAGTCGAAAGCTGTCTAGAAGAATTTCTAAGACACGCAAATCTAGGAGACTGCCATTTTTACCAGACACATTATTCCCAAGACCTACCGGCTGATGCAACAGCCAGAAATGTGATGAAATTAAAATTAAAAATTAAAAGACAGGTTTTTTTATTAGATCAGCATAACTGCAATACAATACTTGTCACTAGTGCTGCAGCTCCCTCTCCTTCTCCCCTCACAGCTTCTCCGGCTTTCTATACAGCTACTGAGTGAAGATTTCAGTCCTTATAGAGAATTAAGGCAGAACGTTAGTAACTTACTGCTGAAAAGCAGCAGATACCCTCACTTTTCCCTTTCCCCCTGAATTAGGAACTAGAGGCTCAAGCCAAAGCCTCTGCGTGCTCAAACCTCATGATTTAAGTCTTCAAGGCACCCTCGGATCACGTCCTGTCACTTCTCTCTCCAGACAGGAGTGGGAGAAGTCTCTTTTATACGACACAGATTTTCGCACCTCCTGGAGCTCAGCAGAAAGCATCGAGCACCTTAACACCCGCCCCCAACCCAGCGACATTTCACCAGAGCACCTTCCCCGCTACTTCTGGTTATGAGAAAGGGGCCGGGCCGGGTGCAGGGCTGGGCGGTGTTACCGCCGCTCATTTCTAGGTCATTCCTTCGAGTTCAGCTCCTGAAGCTTTTTCCTCACCACCCGCAATCTGCTGCGAGCGCGACGCCAAAGGAGCAACGCTGAAAACCAGCCTGCGGTTAACTTCTGGTGGTTAAACAGGAGCGTTAGCAAGTAAACTCAATCAAACCTCCGCGGGGAAAAGAAAAGAATTAGCAGCGTCCACATCCAAGAGATGTGCCGTGTACTGAACCATTATTCCAGGATCCTCGTTTTATGCCTTTAGCTTAGTCTCTTGCATGGAAAACAAATATTCCTCGAGCAATTTCTCATTTCAGCAAGAAGTGCCACGAGTCAAGTGGCTCGAACCCTCTCAAGCAAAGCCTTTATTACAAGATACTATTTAACAAAGTATAACATTTAGTAAAACATAGACATTCGTGTTGGAAATCCAGCTTTAAGTCATTTAAGGTTTCATAAGGCAATTAGATTTGTAGCCTGAAAATCCCATTTCTGTGTTACGGGGGTCATATACACATTTCTGAAGAATTAGAGAAAATGTGACACTTCTCCTTTCTATGAACCAACATGCCCTTTCACAAACATGTTCCTTAAGTTCCTGAGATTGAATCAAAAGGTTTCTCCCTCTCCGTGCTTTGCTTTGATTTGTTCAATTTGCTAAAAATGAGCCAGCACATGAATATGTGCTGTTTAATTTTTGACCCTAACTACAGCAACATTATGCCAATTATACACTAATTTGGATCACTCTCAGTTAAAGCAACTTTTTTTCACATCTTAATAGACTGGAAGACGTAGTCAAAAACGTTTTACTCAATAAAACACAGACTTAGGCTCCACTAAGAGTTAACACATTCTGTGTTTTTGCAAGGAAAAAAGACATTAAAATTTGTCTTGAGCAAGATATTCCTGAAAGGATAAGGAGGTAAAAATTATTCTATTTCCAGAGGAACCGCAAAATTGCAAGGGGAGTTTTATAACTGAGCGCCTTATTAATGTTAATGAGCTAATCAATATTGCATTTCAAGTCCTGACGTGTCCATGCGCTGTTCAGCCCTTTTTGCGACGGGCACTCCCTGGTCTGCACGGCTGTTACCCGACGATTAGATCTACCTTCTGTCAGGAAGGGCCGCCAGAGTTCGACTCTGGTGAGCAGTTTAACGAACTAGGGAAGCAAAAGATACTCCCCTTTGCTGCTGAAAGAAATCAGCTTTTCCTTCACCCCAAACAAGCCCGAATCAGGGAGTCATGCGAACTCTACACTCAGCTGTGACTTCTTGCCTCTCCGAAGCACGACGGAAAGAATACATTCTTGAAATACCTGCTGAAGGCAAATGATGGATGCGTCCTGGCAAAAAGCCTTTAAGTTGAACTTGTTGGTGAAAGCGCGTAACATTCACTCACAGAGAGCTGGGGGAATCTGGAGAACAGACCTTGTGAGGAGCGATTGAGGGAGCTGGGGCTGTTCAGTTTGACAAAGAGGAGGCTGAGGGGGATCTCATCGTGCTCTACAATTACTTGAAAGGACATTGTAGAGAGGTTGGTGCTGGTCTCTTCTCACAGGGAATTAGGGACAGAACCTGGGGGAATGGTTTCAAGTTGCAACAGGGCAAGTTTAGGCTGGACATTAGGAAGAAATTCTTCACTGAAAGAGTGGTCAGACCCTGGAACAGACTGCCTGGGGAGGGGGTTGAGTCGCCATCCCTGGATGTGTTCAATTGTCGCTTAGATGGGGTGTTGGGTGACATGGTTTAGGGGTGAACTTGTAGTGTAGGGTCAATGGTTGGACTCAATGATCCCAAGGGGCTTTTCCAATCTGAACTGTTCTAGGATTCTAAGAATTAAATCCGAGTTTTAAAAAAGAAATCACTTCTCTACTCTTTGCACCGAGGAGTTTGGGTTGAGCAGCCAAGACATATTTTAAGATCAGCAGAAAATGTGCTTTTGGGAACATGTAGGTGCAGAAAATAATCTACATTGGCAAATCTTTTTGCTAAAGGAGTGATAAGTTATTTCACGTTACACTAAGCTTTCTACATGTAAATGAGAAGAAAAACCGCACAAAGCAAGCCACCAGTTCAAATGAAAGTATTTCTCATTCCAGCTCCTCTTTCATGAGCAGAACATAAGCCCTGAGAAATGAGCTTGGTCTTGTGAGAGATTCAACATCTAAACTACTTGCATGCCGCTGAGAACTGATGGTTCAAAACCCTCCCGATGCTCAAAGGGAGGAACTCAAAGTCCCGAAGCGGCGCTGGGCCACCTTAGCAAGCCAGCCTGAAACCTGTGTCCTGACCTTCTGTATTTGATTTTCCTGCTCTCTGCTGCCACCACCAAACGCAAAGTCATCAGATGCCATCAGCTGTAAACTCCGGATGGACGCACTGCAACACGGGCATTGAGCTCCTAAGAGCAGGAGACAACGTCTTAAGGTAAGCTTGGCTACTCCCTCTGCCCTGAAACCACACATAATACGAATGGCGATCATTTTCCTCCCCCATTCTGCACTTAGATTACATATATGAACTGACTTTATGGGAAAAGAAGAGAACAAAAGGTGTGAAATGAGGCTTTACGCCCCGTCCGCACAGAGTCCCTACCGGCCACTGGATATTCTTGTATTCCCGCAGCCACAGCCCGCGCTAGGTCAGGGCGATGTTTGCAATGAGGGGTCCCGTACCTCAAGGCAGTCACAAAACGTTCTGCACGTTGCCTCTCCCACGGTAACTGTGATCACAAATGGCTACTATGGGAGAAATTCTTTCTTTCCAGGAAGTACCTTTGGTTACAGTTTCTGCAGCGTTCCCATTTGGCCTGATATTCCCAATTTAGGCCCTTTCCTCCATCTCATTAGCTTCTTCCCCTCCTCTGTTTTTTAAAGTCTCAGACGATAAAAGGATGCCTGATTTGCCACCACTTTCCTTCTCCGATTCCAGACAGGAAGAAGGAAATAGATTGGCTTTAAGGCAGTTAGATCAGCTTGAGAGCGATACAAACACTCATATAGCAGGTCCAAAGAGCACGGCCCGCAAGAAGGAAAGAACCGATGGGAGTTATCGTTTAACCCATGCCTCAGACTAGACACAAGGGATGGAGACAGGCTGTATTAGCTCTACACTTGGATTGCCAGTTTGAATAGCTACCCTAGAGCCTAGAAAATTCACCAAACGTGTGTCAGTTCACAAACCAGAAGCAAATACTTCCACTTTTTCTTGAAATTTCCCTGGAAATCCACTTAACCAGGTGGCTTTTGTGTTTTCCCCTTCCCCTACCCCAACAAACAAGTGCTAAAATGAAGGGAACTAGTGAAAGTGATGCTGCTGCAGGGCTCCTGCCCGTGCAAGTGTTGGCATCGCTGCATCCCCACGGGGCAAGGAGCAACCAAAGCCCTCCGCAGCTCCCCACTACCAGGTACAACACGATCCATGGCAGAGAGAAGAGACCAGGGTGACCTCGAGAAGGAATCAGCACTTTCAGAGTGCAGCTCTCTGACTTGTTTAAAAGGCCTATGTGCCCTGTCTTAAAAGGGCCTTTTTGTCCCTCCTGATCCCCCTGGGAGGCCAGGGAAACTCAATAGCTCTGAGCATCCACGTTTTCATCAAGCAAATCCCATGAAGGACCCTGAAACCGTCACACACACCTCACTGGCACGTGCCGAGAAGGAGACAGGACCCAAAACCTCCTGTGTGCAGCTCCCAGGACGTGCCAGTGGAGAACAGGACAGAAATAAGCTTCCTCCCCTGCACGAAGCCAGGAGCCATCACCACCGGCGGCTGCACCGAGCACTACCCCTCCCAGCCCACATCTACACACGCCGTGCACAGACACAGTGGAGTTCAGGCATTTGAAGCTTGGACTCAAAACTTGAGTAAAAACCTGGTTAGCATGAGCAGCGTCAGACTTTTTTAAGCTATTCACTCCTCAAGAGCACCACGTGCCGTCTGCTCAGAAGGGAAGAACCGATCGCAGAGGCTTCAGTGCTGCGCCAGCGAGCATCTGCTGCCAGTCCCGGTTCTGCTGCCACCGAAAGGAATGGACCCAGTCATTCCCCGCCCTGGGAACACAGGGGCAAAGCAGCTCCCCCCGCAAGTGAGAGCTGCGTAACAAGAGTCACACACTAAAATTATTTACTTCATATGAGCAAGCCCTCAAAATCAAGGCCAGGTTGGACAGGGCTTGGAGCAACCTGGTCTGTCGGGAGGTGATCTATGAGGACCCTTCCAAACCAAACCATTCTGTGATTCAAGCAGAACAGGTCCATGTTCTCCCCATTTCCCACACAGGCAGAGACGACAGGCTCAGAAAATGAGTTCAGCTCCCTGTCAGGCACAGAAAAAGGCTCTTTCACACAACATAATTCCAGCACACACTATTCTTTCGCCTTTCCATAGAGGTAAAAAGCCAACAAGAGATATTCTTGTACCTGTCAAAGGGCTAACGGCTGACCAGGCTCTGAAGAAACACGACTTTTGATTTTAGCTGCCTGGTTTCAGTCTGTTTCTTGTACCTCAGATCCTTCACAAAGTCTATTTGCTTCTGCTATCTGCTGCTGACAGGATGCCCTGTAAACCTAGATTGCTTTAAGGGTGGAGCTCTGGATCATTTCTGTATTTTGCTGCTGAAAATAAGAGTCTATTCCAGCTCTAAGTGGTTGTGTACACTCTTAAGAATGTAAGGGAAGTGGACCATCACAGCTGCCTTTTGAAATAACAAAGCCTCCCACAGCAAGGAAGGGAGACAAGTGCACAAAAGGGAGAACGAAGAGAAGAAGCCACACTGCAGCTCACTCAGATTTAATAATTAAATAAAAATAAAACCCAGAACACTAGTCAGCAAACCAGGTGAAATTCCCACACTTGCAGTCAAAGCTGATAGAAAAGGTTGGCGCAGACCTGGAAAAGGATACACAAGAACCAGCAGTAATCAAACAGTTCTTCGGGCTCTTGGGCAAAGGGAGCCAGCAGCAGTTTTTAATCCAGTGCAAGCGAAGCAGGCAGAAACACAATCAGCAAGCAACACAGTTTCGCTTGTGGAAGTCAGGCTGGACTTGTCACACGTTTCTTCCAATATCCCCATGAGGGATGGAAAAGCACGAACCAAAAGCCTTGCGTTTCCCTACCCTTTTTTTGCTAAGCAATGTCCAGAGCACATAACATTCCCTAAAACCAGGCAAAGCATTTCCCCCAGCACACTACGAGAGCATTTTCCTCTCCAATTTTACTTTTGGTTTTCATTTCCAAGTTCTATCACCCTATTTAAAGAAGCTGGTCCCTCCCCACAGGACTCTGGAGTTTATCAGTCTCCTGTCTGAAACTCCAGCTTTGTTACAACAGCACAGCTAAGAATAATTCTGTCCCGTGGCACAAGAAAGGAGTGATCCACAGTCAAGCAGATTTGGTAGACACATTTAAATTCCCACCGTACCTTCTGTTCTCCGTGCAGAGACGAGCTTTGCTTCTCTGACTTATCCACAGAAAGAGGAAAAAAAGCAGTTTCTAAGCATCCAGCGGGCACGTACACACAAACTGCTCCACGAGGAGGAGTTTTCTCCAGCCTTATCCTTTTTTAAAAAGCCGTCAGCAAGAGGAGCACACCCACAGCAAGAGATGTTGGAGCAGCAGGCGGGAGGATGCTCCCCGCTCTGCGTGCAACACCAGGAAACTCCAGGTAGGGAGAAGGGGGAGGTGGTTCAGCGAAAGGCGTCCATGAGTCACTGGACAAAGAGTAACTGGGAGCGAAGAGAAGAACAAAACAAACCAAATGGCCAACACAGCCATTTCACCCAACACTCACTTTTGCGTTGAAAAGCTTGGCTAACTGAACAGCTTTCACGGTTTCCTTACACACACGGATATATATATATACACACATATATATCTATCTCTTCCTTATTCACTGCATAAAGTCCATGCCTTCCAGCCGGCAACAGCCAGGTTTTGCCATCTGTTTATACAGCTCGCTCCTGAAGAAAAACTCCTGGAGGTAACGTGGGAAAAAGGCTCAAGGAGCGCTCAGCAGGAGCGGATGCACCGCGATGGAACCAGCTATTTCCAGCAATCGTGAATCTTAAACCCTCCGGATCACAAAAGCAGCAAGAAGGAGGATTGCAGGCACGGGAGAGCTGGGGATTGGGGCATTTCGGTGCAAACAGGGGAAGAGAGAAGCGCTACTGCGCCGGAGGGCTCGTCCTGCTGGGGCTCCCTGGAGCACTGAAGAGCACCCAGAGGTGCCACCCACCCTCCCGATGTCCCTTCACTGCCACCCACTCCCCATGCTGGCACTAAGGACCTCCGAGAGTCCCTTCCAACCCGAATTATCCCACGACCCCGAGTTCAGCTTTGCTTTTATGTACTTTCAACAGCAAAACACCCCGATTTTATGCACACACGCGCGGGCGGGCGGGGGTTAAAAGCCCCGCTCCCCCTTCTCCAGCCCCTCGCAGCGGCCACACAAAGCCTGGGGCTGCAGCCCCCCAGGGTCCAGCG
>NW_009733372.1:0-4644 GCF_000703405.1 Apaloderma vittatum
CGGGGGTTGGAACTAGATGATCTTTAAGGCTTCTTCCAACTCAAGTCATTCTATGATTCTGCAGCGATGCTCACCGTAACTGCTAACTCTAATGAGACCAGGACGAGAAGAAACAGCCTCAAGTTGCAACACGGGAGGTCTAGACTGGATATTAGGAAAAAATTCTTTACTGAAGGAGTGGAGACACGTTGGCACAGGCTTCCCGGGGAAGTGGCAGAGTCACCGTCCCTGGAGGTGCTCAAAAAATGTGTAGACATGGCACTTCAGGACATGGTTTAGGGGTCACGATAGTGTTGGGTCGATGGCTGGCCTTGATGATCTTAGAGGTCTTTTTCAGCCTTAATGGTTCTATAAGTTATCTAGAGTGCCATCTTATCCCAAACCTTTGTTAATAAAGTTTCTGCATGTCAAAGGATGCTTTGGGCCAGGTCAGCCAGGTTTCACAGGCACGAGACAGTGTAGAAATTAAGATGTGTGGGTCTAGTGTGATAATTTTCAGGGAGAGAGGAGGGATGTGTGGAACTGGGTAATGGAAGGGAAAAATGATTAACTGGGTAGTGGAAGGGAAACAAATTTGCTTCCAAATTGAAAAAAACCCAGGATAGATCAGTGAGAAGTATGAAGGTTGTAGTGCTGTTTTGATAAATTGTTCATTATAGACTTTGTGCTTTTCACAAGCACAGAGATTCAGATGGCAGACAGCTGTCATCAGAAGGGAATATTTATTGCCAAAGGATTTCCAAAGCCAGAGACTCCTCTGAAGTCCCGTGTTGTACAATGTAGCTTACTGGGCTGGTGGTGGAGAAATATTAAATCTCATTTCCTGTTACTCATAGAGGTAAGTGAAGATGTAGAAATCCATCTATGTAGAGAGCCTGACCGAGAAGCGATGGACAACTTTCCCATACTCCTGCGGTTCTTCCTACTTACGGACACGCTCTGAAGACTCGGTGTTGGGACAGGCAGAAAGAATGGGTGTGCTTCGCGATCTGCCCGTCAGAGGTTGATAACAAACAGGAGAAGCTGCCAGCTGTGTGAGAGAGCTGGGGCCTCACAAAACCGTTGGGCATTACCCACGCTGCTTCTGGCCCTCAGTTCGGGAGCCGGCTTGCTGGTTATTGTCAGAGCCTGAATAGGCAACAGCAGAATGAATGGGAGGGACCTGAGCTTCGGGAAAGTCATGAGTTTGGCCCGGAGGTGGCTCCTGCTGATAAGAGGAGATGGAGAAATTCTTGGAAGAGGGCTGCTCTACACAGAAATACTGCCTCTGACTAAGGAAATTCCTTAACTGCAAATTGTCCAAAAGACAGGTTATAAAAATAGATTCTAGATTATACCTGAAAGATATTTTAGGAAGATATCATGGTGTGCTCATTTTATTATTATGTTCTCTGCATGGCCTCTGGTTTTGACTGCTGATGGAGACAGGATGCTAGGGTAGGTGGACCTTCAGCCTGACCCAGCGTGGCCGTTCCTTTTTTTATTATTTTTGGCTGAGGATTGCGGTGAGGGCTGGTGACCTGCTGCTGGTGCTCCGAGCTCTTGCAGAAATCAGAGATATTTACCCTTGTGAGAGAAAGGGAAATGGATGGTTGCATGATCTCGTAGGCGTGGTAGTTCCTGATGCTAAGGGCATCTTTGCGCCCACTGTTAGGACTCCTGCGGTGGGATTCAGCTCAGAGTCGGAAAACGTGGGTACTGAGGTTTCTGCGGTCTGTGCTTTCATCGCAGGAGGTGCAGGTGTGGGGCGCGATTTGGCTCTTCGCTCAAAGGTGTCTCAGCTCATCCGAGAGGCGTCGGGATATCTTGGCCTCTACCTCCTGGTGGACATGGGTCGTTCATAGGTCCAGTGTCACACTGCTGGCCTGCACCAGATGGCTCAGATGCTCAGGGATCTCTCAGGTGACACCTGATGTCCTTGCGTGGGCACACGAGCCAGGCTCCTCTGGGACACAGCGTCCTTGTTCAACACGACGCGTCGGTGCTGTGCAGCTCCAGAGGACAGGTTTGCTTTGTGGGTTCTGCTGCAGAACCAGTTCCTGGTCTTTTCATCACATACTCCTTCCCTGGCTGCGCTTAGGATGCTAAAAATCGGTGTCTCTTGCGGCCTTGAATTGTTCAGTTTTGTGCACTTTGTGCCGTGGGGCTGCGTGCAGGAGCTCCCCGTTACTCTCTCCGGAGTGCAGACGCTTGCAGAATGCAGCTTTTTCATCCCGGCAGATCTGCCCTAAGCACAATCTTTCTCAGAAGCTCATTTCGTTGTCATCTTTAGGGAGGTGAAGCGCTTTGCTTCAGTACGGTTTTGTTGACTCTTTCCTGATTTTTCTTTCTTCCTGACCTGCTATAAAAGTGCTGCTTCCTGCTTGGCAGTTATTGGGTCTGTTTTTTCTCTCTTCTCACCACGCTCGTAATTTTGCACCTCAGGTGTCATGGTTTTATTCTTTCTTTCCAATACCTCAGGCTTTTGTTTGCCTGTTCGAGGAATGTAAAGCCTGCACGGTGTTAGATGCTGGGTGGAGTGGGACAGGTTAGCTTGGAGGAATTTCTCACTACTTCATCGCATTTGTTTGCGTCCTTTTTCTTTATGGGCCTGCAGAATAATCTGTGACCCTCTCCCGCTCTCATTACCCTGTATGTTCAGGCACTTTTTCCCTCTGGGAACTAATCCATGTGAAATTAATGAATTTCTTTCATCCCTTCAGGCTCTCCGGACCTTTTGGCAGTTCCAGGGCAATAGGGTCCCCAGTTTGCACTTACAACCACGAGGCTCCAGAGTTTTGTTTTGAAAATTTCCCCCAGCTCGCAGGATTACCCTGTAGGGATTCTTGGGGTCTAAGATTACAACATGATGCCATCAAGATGCTGTACGTGTAGGCTTAGCTAGATGATCAAAAGAACGCTTGTGTTTATGAGAATCCGCAAAAACGGCCTGTGCACACCTCACGGCAGCTGACAGAGAGGTGGGACCGGAGTTTGTGCTTTAGTGAGGAGAGACCTGAAATCCAAACCTTCCGGCTGGTGAGGAATGCAGCCGGTTCTTCTCTCCACTGCCGGACTGGGGAAGAAGTGGGGAGGAGAGAGACGGATCGGGAACGACTCAGCCTCAGGAAAAGCTTTGATCAGATGTGACGCTTTATTAGATTGGGGAGATGCATAACGATGAGGTGGAAGCAGAGGCTGAGGTTCCAGGAGCTGCTTGTTACCGATTCGGGCTGTTACTGCGGGGCTCAGCGGGCTCCCACCTGCGCTTCCGGGAGATCCTGGGCTCTGCGACTGCTGTTGTTGTACCAGAGATCTCTGTAGCTGTGCCAGCCTAACCCTCTGAGCCGTCAGGGCTGTCCTGATTGCTGCTCGTTGGGGATTTTGTTAAATCTTAAGTAAAGGAGAAGGCTCTAGGGAGTTTCATATTTTGTTAATTCCTGGTTTCAAATCTCCTTTTGCTTTCAAGTTCTTCTGTAATTACACATCACAGAGAGGCTGAGGCTACGGGCTTGCTTCTCGCTTCTCCAAAGACTTAACATTTAGATTTACCGTTCATTTTTAAACAAAATCTGTTCATAATAGATGCATGCCCATCACTGTCGTCTGTGGGAAGTTCACAACGGCGAACGCGACAGGCCTGCCCACCCGTCGGCTCTCCCAGTGCACACACGCTCTGCCTGAGATAAGGAGGATCTCCACGAGCTGTGGCGCAAGACAAAGCCCATTTCAGCAGCTCACAAGAGTTTTATGGGGTCCCCCTGTGTGTGGTGACCCACACGTCTGGCTGACGTCACCCACGGGTCTGGCTGACAGAGGCCAGTGGTGTCAATCACCCACTTTGTGCCTACATTTATTAGTAACAGCCAATATGAAGACTTCCAATTGAGAATTCCCTGTTTGATTATTTTAAATACTTGCACAGTGCATAACAGTGAGAGCAGACAGTAGAGGTGGGACCGGTTATGCACATGATGGATGCTTTTAGGGTGCGCTGGGATATACTAGGACTAAGGATAATAGGAGGGGACTGGTTTAAAATTAGTAAAAGAGAGTACTTTTTCACACAGCAAGAATGAGCTTCAGGAATTATCAGAAGAGATGGTGGAGGCAGTATCAAGAGGTTAAATTAAACTGGACAGGGTTTTACCCTCTGGTATTCCTGAAGAAATAGCCATTCCTGTTTTAAGAAGCTCCAGCAGTGTAAAACTGCTGTCAGAGGAGCTTCTTGCACTGATGGGGTGTTTTTGCAGAGGAAGACTGTAAGAAGTACCTGCGGCGGAAGCGAGAGCAGGCCGACCAGACAGGTGCCGGCAGTAGACAGCAGCGTGCCGAAGACGTCGGAACTGATGGGCATCACGACCAGGGACGATCCGTACGGTAAGCGCCCACGATTAGGTTGCTGCCCAGTACCTCAGGTTGGAATTGCCTTTAGTTGTAGCGGGTCCCCATGAGAAGTGCAGAAAACCTCTGCTTTCCTTACTCCCCGTGCTTCTTCATACCCTAGGCCACAACGCTCTAGCTGGTGGACATCAGGCTTTCTCATTTTTCTTGTTCCTGTGGGCAGAGAGGAAAAGCAACCCTGGGGAAGGTCACGCCCACAAACAGGCTGGCACAGAGCCCACTGGACATGCCTGGGAGGAGACTTCCCAAAAACATGTCCCA
>NW_009733372.1:4672-5896 GCF_000703405.1 Apaloderma vittatum
GAGCGAAGGGGGAAGGGTGCCCGAGCTGATCACCTGGGCTGCGCTGCCCTGTCTGCCGTGGGTTTAACCACCTTGGGTAAAAAGGAAGCGGGGTTTGAAGAACGGCTGGGTGGGAAGTGAGGGGAGAGAGGAAACACAGTTCTGTGGTGCAGTTGCTTGCTGGGCTGTGTGTGCAGCTCTGCGTGCGCGGTTCTCTGCGTTTCTGAGCTTGCGCTGGGCTGCGCGCACGGCTGCATGTGAGCATGAGGCTGGGGCCTGGGGGAGCGGGCGGCTAATAAAGTTCTGTGACAGAGGGAGCAGCACCTGAGGCTGAGTGCAGGTCACAGAATCGTCAGAATTGGAAGGGACCTCTAGAGATGCTAAAGCAGGATTGCCCAGAGCACATCACACAGGATGGCAACCAGGCAGATGTTGAAAGCCTCCAGAGAAGGAGACTCCATGCCCTCCCTGGTCAGCCTGTGCCAGGGCTCTGTCACCCTCACAGTAAAGAAGTTCTTCCTTATATTTAAAGAAATTTCCTGTGTTCCTGCTTGTGCCTGTTGCCTCTTTTCCTGTCACTGGGTAGCGTTAAAAATAGTCCAGCTCCATCCTCCCTGCACCCACCCTTTAGATATTTATGGGCATTGATAAAGACTCCTCTAAGCCTTCTTTTCTCCAGGCTAAATAGCCCCAGCTCTCTCAACCTTTCCTTGTAAGAGAGATGCTCCGGACCTCCAGTCATCTTCGTTGCCCTCTGCTGGACTCTCTCCAGTAGTTCCCGGTCTCTTGAACTGGGGAGCCCAGAAGTGGACAAAGCATTCCAGATGTGGCCTCATCAGGTTGGAATAGAGGGGGAGGATGACTTCCCTTGACCTACTGGCCACGCTCTTCTTGATGCCATGGGCCTTCTTAGCCACACGGGCACATTCTTGGCTCGGGGTGAACTTACTGTCTACCAGTATACCAAGATCCTTCTCCTCAGGGCTGCTTTCCAGCCCTGACCTGTACTGATGCGTAGGGTGCAAGACCCTACACTTGCTCTTGTTGAACCTCGTTAGGTTCCTCTCTGCCCAGCACTCCAGCCTGTCCAGGTCACACTAGAGGGCAGCACAGCCCTCTGGTGTGTCAGTCACACCTCCCGGTTTTGTACCACCAGCAAACTCGCTGAGGATCTGCTTTGTCCCCTTGTCTAGGTCATTAATAAGTATTTAAAATAAGACTAGACCCAGTATGGACCACTGGGGG
>NW_009733372.1:5939-16824 GCF_000703405.1 Apaloderma vittatum
GCCACCTTTGCTGTACGTGGGGACGTTACCACTCCCCATGTGTCCGTAGATGAATATGCTGGTGTTTGTATGTGGCAGCTTCGCCTGATGTGACCCCCAAGTGAGCACTGTGCCCCTCGGTCTGATCGACCTGGCAGACAGTTACCCTTCTGCTTCACTGGATGCTTCTTGGGCTGGAGCTGCCTGCCGGCTTCCCACTTCTCCCAGCAGCTTTTAGAGCCTGACCTACTTTTTCACTGCGGTAGTGAACCGGCATAAAATCGTGAAAATGTATGTAGTGACATTGATAGGGGAATAAAATAACATGGTGAGAAACTATGCAGCAGGATGAAGGCACTTAATTATGAGGGATGCTGCCCTTAAAATACAACACTTCAATATTTGGGTAAACGCTAAATAAACAGGAGGTGCCAGCCATGAACATCTTTGGAAAACAGGGCCATTTGCTTAGGGTGTGACTTCAGATACCCAAGTGTGACATCTTAGCAATATAAATGGCAGTTTCCAAATGTCACGACGTACATCAGAGCAGATGTCAGGACATTGGTGGGTGAGGGGCCTGCAGGAAGGTTGTGGTTGGGAAGTCTGGATCTGTGTGACCCAAAGTAGAGAAGGAGTTCCCAGAGCCACAAGGATATTTTAAATGTGTAACTCCCAGTGAAATCCCAGAGTGTTGGGGCTCTGAGTTGTATCCTCTGGGGAACTCTGCCCCCTCTGGCTCTTCCCAGACTCTGTCTTCCTCCAGTTCCCTGTGGCTAGTAAAACGTTAAATTACCTTTGCAAGTTTGGCCAGTGCTTCTCTGTCAAAGCTCCTGATTCTGAGCCAAAGCCTGTGAGAACTGGTGGAAGTTCACTGCAGGAGTTAACTTCATTTATAGTACAAGGTGGCAGCTAAATTCTGTAATGCTTTCAGGGAACAGAACAGAGATGTTTGATGCCTTCATCTGCTACTGTCAGAAAGACCTTCAGTTTGTCCAGGAGATGATCCGGGAGCTGGAACAAACAGAGTTCAAACTGAAGCTCTGTGTCTTTGACCGGGATGTCTTGCCAGGAACGTGTGTGTGGTCCATCAGCGGAGAACTTATAGAGCGGAGGTAAGTGACCCGTAGCTGTTTGGGACAGCTGAGTGTACTGGAACATGATGTGCGTTTTACCATGATGTCTGCAGCGCGGTGCCAGCAAAGCAGTAAAAATCCACAAGGATGTCTTTATGGGGTTTGCTTTATGCTCTTGGCTCAAGAAAGAAGACTTGAGCATTCGAAGAGGAGGCTGAGGGGGGATCTCATCATGCTCTACAATTACTTGAAAGGACATTGTAGAGAGGTTGGTGCTGGTCTCTTCTCACAGGTAATTAGGGACAGAACCAGGGGGAATGGTGTCAAGTTGCAACAGGGCAAGTTTAGGCTGGACATTAGGAAGAAATTCTTCACAGAAAGAGTGGTCAGACACTGGAACAGACTGCCTGGGGAGGTGTTTGAGTCGCCATCCCTGGATGTGTTCAAGTGTCGTTTAGGTGTGGTGCTGGGTGAGATGGTTTAGGGGTGACCTTGTAGTGTAGGGTTAATGGTTGGACTCGATGATCCCAAGGGTCTTTTCCAACCTGAATTATTCTATGATTCCCAAACACGTCACTTCGTTGTGTTCACAAGGGACATGCCACTGTAGTGATGCTGCTTCCATATGATCCCTTTTTTTTGGCCAGAATCTCTTGCAGTTGCATCCTTGGAGGTGATCTGGAAGCAAACACAGCTCAAATTAGGGAAAGCAGGTGAACTCACAGTGACAGGAGTACGAGAAAGCTCTGATCAGTTCATTCTAATATTAAGAAGTACTGGTCATGCTCATTCAATAAAGGCAGCATGTAAGCAGATAATTAAGGTGGCATTGTTCATAACCAATAGAGGATTAAATAAAGATTGCACAGACAATCTGGGCAAATAGTTTGCTCATATTGTGGTACGTGAGAATGTATCTGCAATCAGGTTTTTGAGTGTGAGGTAGCTGTCTGTGTGACAGTAGGCCTTTCTCTGTAGTTAATTCCTAAAAACTGGCAGGTTCATTTCCTCACCGGAGCGATTCAGAGCAATGCTCACTTCTACCAGTGAGAACAAAAAGCATCTCTTTTGATATTTTTTTTTTTTTTTCCCTCCCCTGACTGCTTTGTCTTCAGGTGCCGGAGGATGGTGGTCGTCATTTCAGATGATTACCTGGAAAGCGATGAATGTGATTTTCAGACCAAATTTGCTCTTAGTCTTTCCCCAGGTAAGGCCTCACAAATCTCCCATTTGAAATTGCGTATCGACAGTAAGATCTTTATTACAGTAATGCCTCCGGCTGAGATCAGGGTCGTACTAATGGGCACTGCACAAGTGCAGAATGAGGGGTAGTCTCAGATATGCTTAAACAGATTGGATAAATATAGATGAGAAAGGAGAAAATAAATAGTTTTTGAGGTGCGGGCAGGGATGTGGACTTGGTTCCTTGCCCTGCCATTGACCTTCTGCATGACCGCGAGCGAGAAGCTTGGCTGTCTCTGCTTCAGTGCTCCAGCTGTCAAGGGGGTGAACACTTTCTGCCTCGGAGAGGCAGTGGCATGTCAGGCTCGTGAAGTGCTTCAAGATCTATACAGGAGATAAAATTCAAACAAATTCAAGGTGTGAGTAAATGCTTGGAACAGGGTAGCAGGTAAAGACCATTCAGCTTTTTGCAGAAATGCACGAGTGTCATGGGTTGGCGTGGAATGAATGTTCAGTTTGGGCTGGAAAAGGCTATTACTTATTTTGTTCTGAATTGAAAAGCCATCACTTGTGCCGCGTCTGTTCAGCTGGCTTTTCTCTGACCACTAGTTACCCTCCACTTGTGCTTGTTGCTGGGCAGTGAGTGCAGCACAGCCTGATAGTACGGAGGTTATGTAATATCAGGGAGTGTCTGCGTGTAAAGTCTCTTCTCTAGATAATGTATCTGACATGATATTACAAACGACATGCCAGAGGTTAAACTGGAAGCCAGTGACAGGTAGGAATTAGCTCCATCTTCCTCAGCGCAATAATTTCGTGGCCATTAAGCCATTGAACGCCCCAGCACCTCGCATCAGCCCCCAGTCATCAGAGTTTGTCGGGAAGACCTTTTAGTTCTTCACCATGTTTTTGTTGGCATCCTACCTTTCATTAGAGCAACGGGAATAGAACTGTCGAGCTCTATGCAATGACCTGAGCTCTACCGGTAAAAACATCCATGTAAGTACAGGTTTACAGAGATCTCAGCGGTGCTTGTTTATCTGGAGTAATTAATACACAGAAGGGTTTGGTGGCAAATTCTGGGAGCACCATGGGTTGCTTAAGCATCTGCTGCGGTTATGAAATCTTGGTTATTTGCCTCCTTCCAAGTCTCTGTGTCATCACCTGTGCTGGGCAGCACAGCTTAGCCGGCTGTGGTGTCCCTTGGAAGAATTATAAGGGGAGAGATTCCTCTTTAGAAAAGCTGCTTCTCTGAGGAGTAGCAGTCGGGCAAGGCTGTCTCACCTCATGCACACCTCAAAAAACGCAGTTCCCGTTAGCAGAGTGATTCCTTGCAGCCCCTTGTTGGGTAACATGTGCAGCCCAGCTGAGTACATCGGGGTGGGAAGAAAAAGAAATGAGAACAAGGCCAGGTTGGACGGGGCTTTGAGCAACTTGGTCGAGTTAAAGGTGCCCCTGCCTGTGGCGGGGGGGTTGGAACCCCGTGATCTCTTAAGGTTAATTCCAACCCAAACCAGTCTGTAATTCTATGATTCTAGAACCCACCAAAACCTGTCCTCAGGGAACAGCTGAGCCTCTGGATTTACTCTTCACGCACAGCTGGAAGCAGTCAGGACTGTATCCCGCTGCGTTCCACAAGAACCTGTGCGTGGTTGTTCTATACCTGCAGTTCATTCGGCCTTTACCGCTTCCACCAGCGTGAGGTGGGGCCCTGCTTCATGTTTGAGTGAAACATTCTTAGCAGAGGGCTTGGGATTTGGGAACGTGCTCTCCAGGGTGAGGGCTTGTTGCGTTATAACGAGTTGATGCAAAATCAGGAGCAAACCTGGGTCTTGTGATGTGTGTGCTGCTGCGGGGAGCAAAGGGCTGCGGGATCTGCCAGTGGCTCCACATAATCCTCTGCCTGTGGGACCTGTCTTGCAGGTGCTCGTCTCAAACGCCTGATTCCAGTCAAGTGCAAAACCATGAAGAACGAGTTTCCAAGTATCTTACGGTTCATTACGATTTGCGATTACACCAATCCTTGCACCAAAAAGTGGTTCTGGACGAGACTGGCAAAATCCCTCCTGCTGCCCTGATGGAAAGCCGTGAGAGCTGGGCGCTCTCGTCACCTGTCCCGGCTGTGCCTTCTCACCGTGGGGTTCTTCGCACAGCGTCTTCTGCCACTTCAGAACCCAGATCCTTCCCATCCCTGTTTGGAGCCTGCAACCGGGAGCAAAGATTTTTTTTTTTCTAGCACTTTTTTATATCTTGGAAGGGGAAATCAAGCAACTGTGTGGGTGTTGCTGTTCAGTCGGCGAGCAGCAGCATCCAGCGTTTCGTTTGTTAGCACTTTCACTGAAAATAGAGAAAATATTCCTCTAAAGATTGGGTGTCTAATACAGGAAAGCTCTGTTGTAAGCGTTTAATAAGAGCCTCAGACCACAGGCTTTTGTAAATACTTCCTGTAATTTTACAAGCTGTTTGGTGGCTGTAGTCATATCAAGGGTTGGGGGTGGTGTTTTTTTTTTTTTTTTAAATCCCAGAGAAATCCCACAGCTGCCTGGTGAGATCTGCAGGTTGCAGACTCTGTTTCCTGTGCCATGCAAATGGTTTTTGGTGGCCTTTTCGGGGGGCCCAGCCCCTCCTTGCCCCTTGTGCCAGGGACGATGTCCTGCCCTGCCGCTGAGCAGCACGGGGAAAAATGTGTGTGGACCCTCCCTGTCATGAGGGCAGATGGTCTCCTTTGGTCCTTGTTTTGAGAAAAGCAGATGTTAAAATGTTAAAGCACTGCAAAGAAATGGATGGTTCTGCCATTATTCTTAGCAGTATCTGCAAAATTAGAGCAATTACCCATGTAATTACAACTAATGCAGAATTACCGAGCTTGGTTTATTTTCTGTGGGTGTTTTCCTCCTCGAGTTACATCACAATATTCCTGTCCTGTGTTCAGTTATGGGGTAAATGCCTTGTCACTAGTATTTTTCTGAGGCAGTCCCTCAGATTTGCTGCAAGTGGTTTATTTTTTGCTTGTTGAAAGCAAGAAGTGTAAGGCAAGACACAGTCTTGTACGCTCTTTCTGTCTCCGTTCAAGTCACATTTGTTTAAATTACCTTTATACCAGCATTTTATATTCCCAAGTCTTACTAAATGTTTACAATAGAGCCTTCCTTCAATAGAAATTCAGTCTTAAAATACGTATTTTCAGTGAAAGTCCTTACTATGCAAAGCACGGGCCACTGTCACTCATGGACTTGGCCAGGAGCAGAGCTCTGCATCCAAGCAGGTCCAGATCTTCCCTTGTTTCACCTGCAAGAGCCTTCCCAAAATGCTTCAGATTTTGTGCACACCTTAAAGGCACAGGGATAAATATTGAATAAATTGTCAACTGGGTTGTTTAAAATAGGAAGGCTGATATTAGGTTAATAGGAAAGAACATATTTTAATCAACTGCCACCATAATAACTGTATTTCTGTGGCTGAGGCTTGGAGCAACGCTGATCGTGCTCTGCGTGTTAGACTTTGCCTTGAATCCTGGGGAGCGACTGGTGGATCTCATTGATTCTCAGTGCTCAGGGGGTGGGGGCAAGAGTCCTGCCCAAAGTAGCATTTTAAAGCGACCCGATGATTTATTAAACAGTTTTACAGGAAATACTTTCTAAATTGGAAAGAGAGGAATGTTGTTCGTGTATCAGCAGTTGCTTGAGCTCTTCCACTTTGTTCATTACTTCAGCTGCTGACTCGTGGTGATTTTACGGCGTAATGTTTTACTAGTTCATATTTTTAAGGTTGCATCTGGAGGTGACTTTTTCCTTTTTCCCTTTTTTTCTTTTTTTTTTCCCTTGTTTTTTTTAAGGATTTGTTTTAAAGCATTACCAGGGCTGAGGTACAGACAGAAAAGCGTGCTCCTGCCTTTCCCCGCCCCATCCCCTGTCAGTGACCCATCCCTTACCTGGGGGTGCCACTAACTCCTGTCCACAGTTGGTCCCCGACTGGAGCCGGGCGAAGCAAAGCTCGTTCAGGTGTTGGTGTCAGGGGCCGTTTCTAGACAGGCCCCGTGCCCTGGGTGGTTTTCAGTCCCTCCTACAGACTCACACCTCTCTGTTTTGTTAGGATAAGCCAGAAGTCCTTGGGCTGGTTTCTAGTTTGTCTTGATGTCCTGTCACCCTCGGGCCTCTCTTGCAGAAGCCGAGGCAGCTGCTCGCCCCGGGGTTTCTGCATAATCGGTAACTGTTAATTACAGAAGAGTTTCTAGAGGCTGCTTGATTCCCCAGGCAGTTCTGGTGCTTGGTGAATTCTCATACTCCGGAGCTCTGTAAATGTTAATTATGGGTCATTACTCACAGGACCAAACCAGACTCCTCTTCTTGGAGAGGTCACTAATTAGAGGGGAGCGCGGGCAGAGGAGGCTGCGTCACAGACACTAGAGGGAAGCAATGGCCCACGCTGCGAGGGAGGCAGAGATGGAGACCTGGGGATGGACCGGTTGTCAGGCTGTGGAGAAAAAGAGGGGGTTTTACTCCTCCGCCTCTCGCACCCTTTTCTAAGGAGGCTTTGCCAAAACGAGGGAGAATTTTGGCACATTGAACCTCGTGTGGTGGCTCCTGTGTGAGTCCCGATGGGTCGTTTGGGGCTTGGGGTGTTGTAAAGGAGGCAAAAACTTAGAGCCGCAAAAATAACGGTGTCTGTGATAGACGATCCGGTGTTTGCCGAGCATGGGAAGTGCTGCTTCTGGAAGGGAAAGCGAACATAAGAGCTAAATTGCTAAATCTTGCGATTTCCAGTAGGTAAATGCAGTGTTCCAGCTAATTGTGACAGGTGTTGGTGCTTTGGTGGGAACTCGTTACCGGCCCTTCTGTCAGCCTGGCTCAGAGGCCGGGCAGGTACTGGAGTTGTCAGAGTCTTGCTTTGTTGCAAGCAGTTACGATTTGTCTCGTAGGCTAAAATAATTATTTTTGGGTAAAGTGGGGTAACAGCCCTAAACCATAAACCATGTGCTTTAAATATGTATCCTGTTCTATGTGAAAAAACAGTTTATGCGCTTCTGACATTTTCACATGGTCTTGTCATGGTGACTTGATGAAGTGCGACATCTCTGAATGATACAAAATATGATTATTGTGAACATGTTTCAGTGGCAGTTGTGCTTCTCCCTTCTTTCACACTCAGTGGAAGGTCAAAATTTTGAACACCTTTAACAAAGGCACTTACAAAATCATGATGTGTTTTTTTTTTTTTCTCATTTTGTTTCTGTATCTCGCTGGAACTATCCTAGTTCAACCTGTTGGTGCCAAATCACTTATTTTTATATAGAGAGATATATATTTATATGACTTTCTATCATGATACAAATCAGTGGAAAAGCATACATGCTGTGTAGCCATTCTGAAAATAGTCGATGATTCTGTGGTTTTTCTTTTCCTCAAACCCCAAAACTTTTGCTACTTGTGAAAACATTTTAAAATAAAGAATTAAAACTCAGCAGGCTGAATCTCCTTCTTTGGCATTGGAGAATAAATACTAGGTCTCAAAATGAAGTGTCAGTGAGAAATAATATGGCATAGTTAATTTTTTATTTGCTTTTTTCTCCACATTTTCCCTGAAAATCTGGCTCAGTGGAGATTTTTGGCCACTCGCTCGCACAGCAGCGACCTGCGGGGTGTTACCAGCTTTTATTTCCTTTGGCTCAGAGTCAGTCCAAGCCGGGGAAATAACTCACAAACCCAAGCAGCTGTGGGGCCAAGGCCCTGCCAGGCAAAAGCCGATGGATCGCTGAATCACGGAGATGCTGGTTGGAAGGAATCGCTGGAGGTCAGGGATGAGCTGCGCTTCCCGCCGGGGAGGGGCTGTGCACAAAGCTGCTCTCAGGACGATATATAAATACTGCAGGATGATATATAAGCAGGTGAAGTAGTGTCTTTGCTCCAGCTTTTGTGAGTGAACATATGGACAGTGATCTGGAAACCATCCCTGAATATGTTACTCTCGATAGAAATCACTGGCGAGAGCAGCCTGCCGGGATGGTCCCACTCCCAGAAGCGCTGGCATCGTGTCACGGCTTTACGCCGCCGGCCTGTTGGCGGGCTTTTGAGCAGTTAAGTGATTTTTTTGTCTTTATTTGATAGTAGCTCAGACTCAGGCGGGGTCAGGGGTCTGGCTGCGGTAGCTCTTCCTACCTTTCCTTCCCCTCGTGCTGAAGAAATACTCCCAGTCCTCTTTGCACTTCGATGCAGGAATGTCGGCGCCGTTTCCTTGTTCACCTGGTGAAATTTGGTAAATGTCACAGAACGTTCCAAGCTTCAGAGCTGGAGAGGGAGAGATGAAGCGTTGCCCCCTGCGTGATCAAATTCTGTTCTTCATTACGCTGACATGCAAGCAGTTGCTTTATCATGATCGAGGCACTGCTTGGTCCAGAGGGCACGTTTATAGATGAATAATTAGCATAGGAAAGAAAATGTAACTATGCATAAAAATGGCTGAGAAAATGTTGTTTGAGCATTCTGGCAACATATTTTAATAAGGCAATACAAAGAAACAAAAACCACGAGGTTCACGTGACTGGAAAGCATGCTAATAGAGCTCGTTAAAAAGCACCTCTCAAACCTATTGGGGTTTTACCAGACATGCGCTGCGCACAAGTATTTCACTAAAGGTGATTTTCTCGAGGTGCTGTGTTACAACCATTTGCGGCTCAGCTGATTCCCCATTAGGATTTTGAGATGACTTTGAACCCAACCCAACTTGACAAGCACTATCAAGCCCAGCCCAGAAAACTTGAGGGATTTTTTTTTTGTAGCAAAACCTGCCATCAGGGGAATGAATATTTTTGTGTCTACTCTGGAGCTGTGCAAAAGTTTAATTGATTGAAGGTGCATTTAAGTCTTGAGTTGTTCCAAAGTCTGATTTGCAAACAATGTATTTTCTACTCATGTAGCAGAGACTGGCTTAGCAACACGACATTTCTTCCTCCTGTTTCATGCCAGAGGTTGGGGCCATCCCTGCCCACCAGAGAGAAGCTGGTTGTCTCCCAGCTGGATGAGGTGGTTTCCACAAAGGCACGTCAGTGCGCACCAGCAGTTGTGAATTTCCCCAGTTCCTAGGCTGGCTTAGCTTGGGTTTTGGTGGGTCCAGACTGGAAGCAGGGAATAAATGCGGTCTGCATTGACTGTGAAACACTCAATTCCGTCTTCTTACAAAAGGTTGCTTGGAACTTTTTCCCCTCCTTCTGTTTCTCACCTGCCTTCCCGCTGCTCTTGCAAAACGGGGACAGCTAACACAGTGTCCAGGGCTGAGCCCAGGGCCCGAGAGGAGGAGAGCCCTTGCTCCAAGCCCAGTGAGAACGTGCGGGCTCAACACTATCAATCTTGTATAATTTGTTAAAGAAATTCAAGTCACAAGGTGATGAAATGGGTCTTTATCCACCGTTTAGGATGTTAAAGTTAGGAAAAGGGTGGGCTCACAGGATATATGTTCAGGCAAAAGTGGGGGTTACGATGAAAAGAACTTTTCACGAAGTTTTTACTGCTCTTTTCTGGCTCTGATCTTCTACTTTTGCCTTCTGTGTCAGCAGAACTAAATGCGAGATCCGCAAGTCCTCAGGTGCTTGACTGCTTGTGTGCCAGTTCACGATCTGTCGCCTGAGAAACAAAAAATACCATTCAAGAGGGGAAAACTGGGGAAGCAAACCTGAAGGTCAACATGTTATCCCTGTCCTGCCGGAGCCCTGGCAGACGCTGCAGATTTCAAAAGTCTTCAGACATCTGGGCGACAGATTTAAAACTACCAAATCATGGAAGATTTTGTGTTTGACTTTTGGCAGCGCTTGGCAGTCACCCCCAGCTGGAATATACATGGAAATGAGATGCAAAGTGCTTTGAGCTGAGGACTAAAATGGACATTGGCCTTAAAACGTCAGTGTCTCAGCATCTCTAAAGCTGCATGCGGGTATGCAAAGAACATAAATTTTCAACATCAGAAAAGGGCTTTTGAGATGTTTAGAAAGGAAGGCAAAGCGTCATGTTTTTCACTTTAAAGCTATTAAGCCTAAAAAAATGAATATTCTCTGTTTTCCTGAACAGTTATTCTTTAGCCTCCTTGGTGACTTAACCTCTCCTAGCACTGCGGCTGGCGTCTGCTGAACTGCACTGTTTCATCGAACACCAGGAATGGAAGCTTTTCAGATTTTCTATCTGAGCTCTCAGAGCTCTCGCCCCATCAGCATGCTGCTCTCGGCAGTCAGGTTTTTCTTCATTTCCAAGACACGCATATTGATCAGTCATTTTCTTTTCTTACCTAGTGTCCCGCCATCGATTTTAATTGTTTGGTATTGAAGAGAAAACGTTCAGCACACGGCAAATTACCAACTATGAAATTTTGCTTTCCGCACCTTTCGCCAGACGGTGCCCGGAGCTATGCCCCCAGGAGCTGTGACTCTCTCGCTCGCTCGCTCTCGGCTAGCAATCTGCACAAATTACGCAGCAGTCAATTTTTCTCTATTAAATCAATTTGTGATTCTCTGTGGCAGCTTTCCCTGCCACACGATTTCACACTTTGGCAGTTTGTGGTTTGTTTCCCAGGTGCCATGCGGGTTGTTGTTTTTTTTTCAAAACGGTGGCAGCGATAATCCATTTAACTCAGATACCTTCACAGAATCACAGAATTGTTGAGGC
>NW_009733373.1:0-10381 GCF_000703405.1 Apaloderma vittatum
TTTTATTTTATTTTATTTTATTTTATTTTTACCACATTGAGACCATTTGTATGCTGCTCTTCCCACTCCCTCAGGTCCAAATCTGGGCGCTGGGCTTGAGCATAAGAACAAGCTGTTGGAGAGACCACAGGAGCCTGCAGAAGTAACTTATTCTTGCTCACACAAGCACTGAGTGCTAGTCAGGAATAGCTTTATCTGTCTGAGCTGAATTCTTGACCTTGTTAAAATCAATGGCATAACTACCTTAGGCTCCAAAAAAGTTAGCTCTTCACCCTTTGTAATGAAAATTCTGTAGACATTAGTTAGTATACTGTATTCTGAATTATGATATATATTAGAATAGGCTAGTCCAGGCTAGAAAAGTAATTAAAGAGTACTCTTTCCAATTAATGGAAGCCTATTTACCTTACCTTCAGAAACTCTGAACTGCTTCCATCACTGTGCGTGATACTTATCACAAGCTGCCTTGGTGATTATCCAGTAAGAGCTGAAACTCTGAACTCAGAGAGAGCTCTGACAACCCAGGAGAGGCAACAGACAACCCTTAAGAGACAGCATGCATCCAGAAAAATCAGTTTTAAAATGGGTTCATCCATTTTTTCAGGTATATAGGTTCCTGCCTTGCATGTTGGTGCTCCAAATCTCACTCTGTCTAAATTTTCTACCTTGCATAAATTAACTTCAGCATGGAAAACCCCTGGGGAATATAGCAGTGCCTGTGAAAGGGGGACCTGGATGTCTTCATTGAGATGTATATCTCAAATAGAGTAGGAATGATTTTAATCCAGATTATGACATTTGTATTCTTTTCAAGTTAGTCTGCATATGGGAAAACTTATTAACATCCAAATCTATCGTAGCAAACTTATTTTCCATATAAAGATAAAAATCTTCAAGTTAATTTTGAATGTTACATATTTTTTTTTTCCTGGGTTTGCTTTTTCTTTATGAGATTTCTCTTGTCCCAGTGCATTTCATGAATAATAACCTTAAGTATTCAAAATAACAATAGCACTTAGCTCTTCTACATTAACTGGACTACGTTTTTTTGAACACATGCTAGAGATTTGGGGCCACATCCTTGTGAAAACTGAATCAAAGGAGCTTTGTTGATTTACAGAGTCTCAAGATTTTTCTCTGTGTTCTGGGCTTTGCCACTAGTCCCAGATTTCATGCTATAAGAAACCATGAGAGTTTCCATCATCACTGCATAACTGACTCTATGCTTCCAAAAGCTAGGAGAAGGAGAAATGCAAATGGTCTGGAGAGTACTAGAAATTGTTTTAAATTTGGTAGTACAAAGTGCAAAGCACTTCACTTAGGAAACAATAACAAGAATTTCTGATAGAAAAAGGACACTCATTTACACAGAGCACAAATGTATGAATCTCAGGCATTGCAGACTAACACACAGAAATGTGCCGAAGCCATTGGCAGTGATGTGTCCTGCCTCAGTCCTCCTGTATGAGAGCATTATTTCTAGCTTCACAAGCAAAAATGGCATAAAAATCACCTAGACACCATTCTGTGGTCAAACAATGACTGAGAGTTACATGTAGGCCCTAAAAATTCTTGCTTCATATGTCCTTTGAGATTTCACAGCCTTCTTTCTCACAGATGAATTTTAATATATCCGTCAGTCTTCTTTAGGTAGGAAAAGTAGCATACAGTATGCAACACTGAAACTATTTCCTATCCGCTCTCCATATGGATACCATCATAAGCTGCTTCACATAAAGATATTCTTAGTGGGAGCATAAAAACATCCGCGTGAGGATTGAACAGGAGATTAATTCTCCCTAACTGTAGGTGCCTAAGGTGCTTCACATAGAAGCCTAGTTGTATCCAGAGGGCAACCAGATCTTAGGTGGGTAGAAACACCCTGGGGAGATGTCTCTCTCTTTGGCACCTGGGTTTGGTGTCTCAGACAGTGACTCTGTAACATCTCATAGGTGAATCCCTCCCCTTAGTGCAGAATTGCTGGTGTTCTGCAAATTCTCTCCTCGATGTGAATTAGCTTCAAGACGAAGATGAAGGTAGCATCAAAGAACAAAATCAACGGTTGCTTTGTCACTGATTTGAAGGCAAGAGGATTGGGTTCAAATTAACTTTCCTACCCAGAATATGGCTTCTTAAAAGGTATACTTTGCTGTGAATCCCTTCCTCTCAGAGCAAGAAGATGGTAGTTAGCTCATTCTAAGTTTCTCTACTGGTCGCTTCTATGTGATTAATTCAAGCCTCTGAGGAAGAATTACTTCCAGGTTGACTTTTCCACTGGTTGGAATCTCTCCTGTCAGGATTATGAAGCTGTCTCCCACACAATTTAAAAATCTCTTTGATGTAGCCTGTATCTTGCTCTAGCTGCACAGTAAATATCTGGGAAATTAAACTCTCCAATGGGGAGGGTATCCTGTGGTTACAAGTATCTTGAGAGTTGGTCCAGGAATTATTGTTCTTGCTTTCCTCCAGTCTTGGTGATCTATAGCGTTTACCTCCTGTAGATTCCCCTTTGATTTTCATTCCTTTTGTCTTTATCCAAGAATTTCACTACCCTATTCTCCATTTTCATATTGTCGTCTGCTGGCATTGGAGATGTTTTTCACATACAAACCCATCCCTCCTCTGTCTCTTCCTGTTGTATCTCTTCTATATAAATTGAACCTGTCCGTACTGATATTCTGGTTATGAGAATCATTTTACAAGGTTTCACTTGCACTCATAGTTTCCATTATTTAGTGATACTTCTAGTTCTTCTTGCTCGTTTCCCATACAGAATTTCCATTCACATAAAGCCACTTTATTACTTCAATGCTTTTATTATTCATCTTCTATTTCAGAGCTTCAACTTGTGTCTTATTTTGTGTTAAGAGCACACGCTTGATTCTTTGCATTAAGTAAAAGCTTCTCCTTTCAGCTTCTTTCAAAGCTCACATAACAAGCCAATTTTGTACCTAAGAAGTTGTCACTCTCTCTGTTTTAGTGGAGACCATCTAAGCAAAGCATCCATCCCTCGTCATAGAAGACAGCCGAATGCATGTTGATTCTAAAATACTTTTCTCTATGTGGTGGGAGAATATAGTGATCGGTGTCTCATACCTGTCTTCGCATTTGTTCACCAATGCACCGTATTTGAAGGCTCTGTGAAAAAAATCACCTGGGTTGATTTCAGCTTCATTTCTTTCCCTGTTTCTTTCTTGGTTTCTTTTCCTTGATCTCTGAGGAGGTCTTTCATCTTCCTCAAACAAAATTAGAGCTGTTTCTTAAGTCAGAGATTGCTTATCAGAAAAAAAACCCTTCCTCCTATAGAAATAAATAAATGGAACAAAAATGCAGTTATCAGTATGCTAATGTCCATGCTCTGCAGTATTACTGTGGAAATACTGCGGTATTACTGTGGAAACAGTGGTGTGGATTACTAAAAGAAAGATGATCTACTGTCAAACGGCTGCCAAAAAAAGAGGAGTCAATTTCTTGATGAGCCTTCCTATTAGAAAGAACAGCAGAAAACTGGAAGTCCAATCTGATTCATATTGCTGCAGATTTTGAAGGCTGAGCTCAAGGCATCATAACAAAATTGCAGCCCCAGCACTCCTGGAGACATTCCTGTACTGTGTAGGATCACCAAAGGGATAAGCAGAAATACTATTTGTATTTTAACAGATAAATGTCAGTTAGCTGTTTTCCTGTTTTAACAGGGAATTTGAATGATGACTCCTGAGTTTCTCTGAGGTTGGTTCACTTTGCAGCACTCTTTGATATTTGTGAAATGCCAGCTTTCTATGAATATAGGAGTTTGGCAAAGAACGAGAGAACTATTCATTAAAATTCAAAAGTACATAAATGACAAATAAGGAAGTAATTTAGAGGATGTATTTGGCATGTGGGGTGTGGAAACCAACCAAGTAGCCTACTGCAACTTTGACTATATTTGAAGTTTTGTATTTAACTCATCTTTCTGATCCCAGGCTGGTTGGAGTCTGCAGGGGAAGGGTTTTTAGTCCTGTGAGAAGCACCAGGTGTGCTTTGTACCAAGGTCAAAGGATGGCCTCCAGACACAGTGAGGCCAGGGTAAAGGCTGAAGAGCTGGGCCATCTGCTGCCCGTGCTCCGTGAGGCTGATGAAAAGAGACAACACTAACGTAACCAAACGACAAATAAGGTAAATACAGTGATGTAACCAAGAGCTTATTTTTTTTCTATCTATTGCCACATGAGGCCAGGAATGAGTGTTGTCCAACTGATGGCAATTTTTTTCAAAAAGGGACAAAGGCAACATATTGTCATCTTTCTACAAGGATTAGAAGAGCTTGCTTTGTCTCTGCTGGCCTGCCGTTTGGATATCATCTTGAGTAGGGCAGCTTGAGGTAGGGGTTTTGCTTTGCCTGGGCTAGAAGCCTGCAAAGCTGAATATTTGTACTTGGAATAGATGGGTGAAACCTATACTGGGATCACCTGTACGTGTCAACTTCAGTGTAAGCACGAGAAACAAGAGTGATTTCTACCCAAGCTGACATTGTCTGCTGGGCAAAAAACATCTCAGAGAGGTCAAATCTTCCTTTGCACGAGCAATTGTCTTTGCATGCCACAATGATTGTGCAGACTGCATTACCGATCTGTGTTGCTGCCTGGAGTTTGCAAACATGCCTTAGCTCCCTTTTCACAGGCAGTCGTTTGCATGGGAAAAAACGAATGAGTTCAGAAGCAAGGTTTGAAAATATGCAGTACCATGAAAAAATACTGCAGAAGCTATCAACCCTGCTCACAAAGAGAAAGAAATATCAATCTATTGTTCCTTCTAATAAGCTCATTGGTACACACTAAAGCCAGGAATTACCTTTATTGGCTTGCATGCCATTTTAAGGTACACAAACTGCACGGTAACTTCATTGTTCACAATGCTAATTAAGTCACTACATTATCTCATCATAGTGAGTCACTTAACTGGCATCACTGTTGCAAGATGGGAAAATTTACCAAGCTGGAAAATTATGGGTCAGATTAACTCCTAGTGTAACATTCAGAAGTATTATGCCCTGGATACATTTGGCCCACCCTTTATAATTTAGATTGTGTTTAATCTGCTTCGGAGATGAGATGAATCAGACCTGCTGTTTGGGGGGGGGAAAAAAAAAAAGAAGAAGAAGAAAAAAACCTGTCTCATGCTTTTAGTTTGCCCATTCCTTAGGGCAAATGGCTGTTGAAGTTGTGGAGATAACCCCCTGTTTTTTCCAGAAAAGGCCTACCTGCAGCTTCAGCAGTAGATCACCAAGAGAGTGTATCTTCTGTTCCAGGTCATGGGAGTTCAGTGCAGAGTTGTACAGTAGAAAGAGCATGCCTGCAGTCTCTTAAAGACATCAGACTGCTGTAAGTCAGCCATGCACATGGCCCTGAAGGGATAGCTACAAGGTACTTAAAGCTATAACATCACACACAGAGGTCTGAGATGGGAATCGAGTCTAAAATATACAATTACATTTGAAACATGTTTTAAAATAGGCCATGAATACGTTTTTGAAAAACCCCTATGACTGAATTTTCCTTTTGACTGTTAATTATTTATTCTTAAAAAAGAAGGAAAACAAAAACTGTTGATAGTGTAATATTTTTTACTGATGACTCGCATTATCCCTGAGTGACACCTCCTTAATTCGATTGCAGGAAAATATGGACATCACGCCCAGGTAAACACTCATTAACTTTTCTTGACAGCCGTTTTTAAATTAAAAGGGAAAAAGAAAAAAAAAAAAAAGCTTTCCAAATTGCTGCCAGATTTGGCAGCTCTGATCTTGTCCTGACTCTAAGCCCAAGGAGCGTTTACCAGGCTTCATTTCCAAGGACAAGGGTGTGCTCCAAGCGAAGCGGGTGCTGCTGGCTTTGGCCGGCTCCGGGGCTCTGGTGGCCACCGGTGGCCTTCCCAGCTGGGAAATGTGGGGAGCAAAAGCCCTGGGTGGGTGCCGAGCCGCGCTCCTGGGTTTCAGGTTTGTGGAAGGAGTTAAGCAGGTAAAGACGAGGGTTCCGGGAAGGAGAGTCTGAGCCTGTTGAACTTGTTTTTCGCCCCCCCCCCAGAGCTGCCCAAGTTTACAGTCTGTGGCCCTGTCTGTAGGGCTTCAGACAGCAATAAAAGGGAGGCAGAGAGGTTCCCTGACAAAAGCCTGAAACCCTGGTATCTCTTTTGTTTTCACCCTAGTCTGTGGCTACTGACATTACTCCCTTACACCATGGATGGATAATAAGCCCCCTTCTCAGGAATAGAAAAGCTCTTATACATTTTAATGTGACCTTAGACAGTGCTTTTCAGAAATCACAGGCACATCTGACTACACTTGAGGTTGAATTGAGCTAATGGCATTCACCTCATCTTTAGATGCAAAATTGGAAGATAAAAAGACCTTGATGTGAAAAGGAAAGGGGGGTTGGGGGAAGCGGGGGTGAGGGGAAGAGAAGCAGATTAGAGATATTGCTTAAAAATCTTATGATTGCTAGTTGATAACGAAATGTCTCCTTCTCTTTCTAAAAACCCTATGGGCTTGCAAGATGTCCTTGCGCTTTTATTTTTAATGATAGAATCTTTTTATTCCCTGGCCAAGGAAATTTCAATGTTGCTGCATATGTGGCCAGGAGATACGTTGACCTTTAGCAAATCTTATTTTTAAAATCAGATGGAGCAGTTATTGCAATATTCCAGACCTGTAAGATTAAAAAAGAGCTTTCTTCCTCTGTAATCAGCCGTGGATTAAATTTATTAAAGGTGCAGTATCTCTTTTTAAAATGACACTTGCCAGTCATACTGAATTCTAATAAGCCATTTGAAGATTTTGTATCCTTCTGCTTTTATTTTTTTAAAAAAGCTGAAGCCAAGGGATTATAAAGAGAGTGGGATAACTTATTTGACTAGCAAAGAAACTTGATGTTAACAGGAGAAGGGCAGCAGACAAAAGAAAGCAGCTGAAACATTAATGAATGATAATACTGAGCAATGAAACATGCAAAGGAGCATGCAACGAGGAAATTCAATGAGGAAAACACAATTCAAAGACCAAATTAAATCTACTCACTGAAAAGGTGCAACCAGCACAGAAAAAGGCTTAAAAAAATCAAGTGGTGAGTTGGTTATAATAATTTCAGTTCTATTTCTGAACAGAACTGTCTGCCTGTTGGGTTCATATGCACATCTGAGAATGCGAGACCAGTCAATCTTATTTGAATGTGTTTGTATTTGTTAAGTACAAAGAGTTGCTCGGGGTTGTCCAAAATATAAGTAAAGCTATATCTTTTCTCTTGGGAGCATACAGGCTGACTGAATGGGTTCCTTGACACTGTCACTGAAATTTTCAAAGCAAATTTTGAGAGTTATTCAGCAGTTTCTATTAAAATGAATCTATTCTGAGTCTTCCTTGAAAATCTTAACCTCTAAGTGTAGGTGCAAAAACACTGATGGCACAGGAAATGTGGAGTGTACAATGACACTCAGCAGAAGTTTCTTGTTAAGCATATCCATACTTTCAAAATAATTAGTAGAGTCCTAATTAGGAATCTGATCTATGCTCTCTGATTGTACCTAGCAAGGGGGATCTTTCTATCTGACCTTCCCAGTCCTACTCTGCCGAAGTTTTCAATGGTTCTGAACCTGCTTTGCAGAATCAAATCTAGCTGTGTGATAATGACAGTGGGAATTGTTACGGATGGCCTTCTGGAAAATAAAACAAAAGTCTAGCTTTGCATGGCTGTAGGCAGAGCCCTGGGCTGCTAGCAGTGCTAGTCTCAGTCAGGATGAGGCTAGAGGTGCACTGGGGTTACTGCCCCTTCACACCAGCACAGGAGATGCTGTCTCTTGCTGGACGCTGACAAAGCACCCTCCAGCATCCCACCCCAAACTTCCCAGTTTCTGTCTCTTATTCCCCAGGAGATGTCTATTATTGGAATTGGGTACACAGAGCCAGATGCATCCCCAAGGTAAGTTTGCTGACACTAGTAGGTTAGCAAGTGCCATAAATCTGGCCATTCCTGTGATGCAAAAACTCTTGTTTTATCCCTAAATAAACATTAATTAAAAATTTAACATACATAAAATATATGAAAGGAAAAAAAAACCTTAACTGCTACTGAATTAATATTATAAGAATTAGCACTTACAGCAGTGATAGCTAGGAAATTAAGTAATTCAAGCTAGTCTGGAAAGCTGAAGAATGAATGCCAGCTAACAGGAGCTGAGAATTAACTACCTGACTGCAATTTGTTAGTCATATTACTCCCTTATGACTTTCATTATACATAGGAAAACAGCCCTACTTCAAATGTGTGATTTTTTAAACGCAGATGCTTTAGGAACCTTAAAACTTGTAAATCAAAACCAGAAGAGGTTTTTTTCCTTGGTTCTCTGTATTTTTCTCTTTTCTTTCTTTCTTTCTTTCTTCCTTTCTTTCTTTCTTTCTTTCTTCCTTTCTTTCTTCCTTCCTTCCTTTCTTTCTTTCTTTCTTTCTTTCTTTCTTTCTTTCTTTCTTTCTTTCTTTCTTTCTTTCTTTCTTTTTCTTTCTTTCTTTCTTTCTTTCTTTCTTTTTCTTTCTTCCTTTCTTTCTTTCTTTCTTTCTTTTCTTTCTTCCTTCCTTCCTTCCTTCCTTCCTTCCTTTCTTTCTTTCTTTCTTTTCTTTCTTTTCTTTCTTTCTTTTATCTTTCTTTTTCTTTCTTCTTTCCTTTCTTTCTTCTCTCCTTCCTTTCCTCTCTCCCTCTTTCTCTCTCTCTCTCCCCTTTTTGATCTTCTCCTCTGCTCTTTTTTCCTTCTTTCTCCTTTTCTTCTTTCTCCTCTGCTGTAGCTGGTGGAAGTGCCTAACATTAAGCCAGTGTTCTTGTCATAATTTTCTAAATATAAATTATTATTATTAGAGGGTGGTCCATTATTTCCTATGTTTTAAAATGTATTTTAAATTGCTTTTATGATATTGTACAATGCCCCAAGCACTTCAGTGGGGGAGCACTTTATAAATAAAATTATTATTATTATGCTTAGTGCACATGTCAGCAAGTGTTCAGAAGAAATAAGTGACTGGTACCCTTGCCCTCCAGAGACTGAGAGCCTTATTTCTTTAACTTGACTTTCACCGGCCTGAAGTCTGGGTAAGAATTAGAGTCACTTTTAATCTTGTTCTTCCTATTGGCACAAGAAAATGAGCTGTCATTGAGTAGCACTGGCAATGAAGGGCCATTTTTATAATTCCCTCTACATCATATGCTATAACCACATTCCCCCTTTTTAATTTGAGGATGTAAAGTTGTCAAATGGGAAAAAAAGAAAGAGCTCTTTAAAATTTCAGTGGGACCTTCTGGAAGATTCATGTGTGTTGTGTGCATGGAAGCGTGGGTGGACTGGCAGAAAGGCAGGAATAATCTTAGATTGTGTTAATGTTAAAGCTTAATAAGCAGTTTGGTGCAGTATATGGAGAAGGTGTTGGTCCTAAGTTCTGATTGTGTAGTTTGTGAAATCTGCAATTCTTTAATAGATAATTTTTTTTTCCCCTTTAGATGAACTTTAAAGAAAAATGATAATGTAAGCACTGCTAGTTACCCTAGGTTGGGATTTAAGATTACAGCATTTAGTAAGATTATATATTTGATGAACAAGGCGAGGTGGTGTGTGTCAGCCTTTGAAGGGGTTACCTCGCTTAGGAAGTGAGTATTAACAACATCTCAGCCCTACCAAGATTAATGTCAGTGGAATCAAAACTGGCATTAGCAGAGCACTGTTGTCAGGAAGCTCGCGACAGTTCAATAACTTTAACACACTGGGTAGATTTCAGTGTGTGTGTCAAAGACTGGTACTGCTTAAAAAGGCACGTGGCAAGTAGGAAGTTTTAATATAAAGATCATAAAAGATTTGAATACCAAATGTACAAGTGTTAAGTATTGCTTATGGGTACTTGCAGAAAAAAACAACTTTTTTTTCCTTTATGTTTCCCCCCCTTATTTTTTTTTTGTTTTAGATGGGGATTCCCATGTATGAAAAATTAATATTGGGGGTCTTATACAACCTGTATATCTCATCTCTCCCGTATGTGTATGTCAATGAACCCAATGAGGAAATGTTGTTTGTTAGCTAATAATAATAGGAAGGCTATGTAAGAGAGGGATGAAAACTGCTTTTGAGGGGTTTCTTAAATGCGATGCTGTACATCTCTGGTTTGATTGTCACTTACTTTCCCACTCCTTTATTTTTTCTGCGGCAATGTTAAGAAATTCAAGCGCTGGAAAAAGCCAGCTGTAAATGACCCTCCGCTAACTACAGAGCCCCTTCACTGATCTTTTGAAGGCAGAGGAACGCTGCTGAAAGCCGGCGCTAAGTACACATAAACGTGTTTTTAGGGGCATTTAAAGAATTCCATCCGAGGGCC
>NW_009733373.1:10433-10797 GCF_000703405.1 Apaloderma vittatum
AGGGGCTCCCGGGGGCCAGACTCCCCCTCACAGGGGCGGGACGGGGGGGCAGCGGGCGGACGGGCACCCGGCTGCGGGGGAGCAGCGGGATTTTTTGAGGGGGAGTCTCGGCCGGGAGCTGCCCCGGCCCCGCGCGTGCCCCGCCTCGGTGGATGGAAAACTGGAACCGGGGGTTGTTTTCGAACCGTCTGAGCAGCTGCTCTCCTTCCGCCCAACTCACCCGAGCGTGGGGATTGCCTGGTTTGAGCCGTGATGTAAACTAGGAAATATTTTATTTTTCGGCTTGCCCTGTCAGACCTTTGGAGCCGAAAGCGTGAGGCTCCATGTAGCGGCTCCGGTCAGCCCCCGGGTTTTGTGCCTGGGG
>NW_009733373.1:10828-11760 GCF_000703405.1 Apaloderma vittatum
ATTCTTACTCCGAATTGGGAGCTGCCGTTCGACACAACCAGCAGAGCTTCTTGGGAGCAACTCGCGATTAATTTCCATGAAACAGATAGCAGTTTAGTTTACAGGTCAACTGCAAATGATGCATGGTGCCACTTCGATTTGTAGCAGGGTTAAGTTGGGGGATGCTGTCCGTGCCTTTGGGAGGGGAAGAAAAAGACATATACTCATTTGGAGAGGAGGATTTATTGTTACTGTCCCTCTGTTAATTTGTCTAACTAAAATATGAACTCTTAGAAAGCTAAAATGAAAAGATAGAAGAGTATAGTGTGCTTATTTGCCTCTGGTGTAGGCTTTTTATAAATAAAGTAATTTGGCTGCAAATGATCTGAAGTTATATTTTAGCACAAGCCTTAAACCACACACTATTATTATCCATGCCCATGCTTCTCTCTCTCTGTATCTACAGATATTTTTGCTGTCCTTGCCGTTGTGGAAACACAATCCTTTTCACAACTTTCTCTTCTATGAGTTTCTTGGATTTGAAAACCTAAATCTGACTTTTGGTCTCTGCTGATTCTTTAAAAGCTGCCTCTGCTCTGCAGTTTGCTACTGAAAATCCAGAACTACCGAGAAGGAAAGAAAATAAATATATATATAAAATATTATTTGCTTTAAATATGTGAAGTATTCCAATAATTTTAAACAGTTTAATTTAAATTTTAAACTGCAAATCTCCAACCTCTAATCACTTCTGAACTGAAGTGGTTTCAACCAAATGTGAAGTGCTGCAGAGTTTGAAATGATTATGCCTGGAGTAGGTGAGTGTAAACTTTGGAGAGGGTTGCAAACTATTTTTTTTTAATTTTTCTTTTTTTTTTTTTAACGTTCCTTCTCGTCACCGACGTCTAAAACCCCCAAGCACGCCAAACCCCACTTCACGCTGCGGTGGTTTG
>NW_009733373.1:11965-61665 GCF_000703405.1 Apaloderma vittatum
GCAAGGCTCTGTGGAGTGGAAGGTATGTGTGCAGCCGGGGGATGGTTAACACTTCCAAATTCGCAGCTATGTTTTTAGGACTCTTTCCAGCATTAGTTTCTCTTCGACGTTTTTATTTTAGGGCTTTCAGTCTTTGCATTATGTGTTTTTCCTGTTTGAGGGAGAGAGCAAGAAACTTAAACTAGAATTCAGAAGCTGGTCCAGGACTCGGCTCCAGCTGGAAAAACACATGTGCTGGCATTCAGCTCCTGTAAGCTCCTTTCTGACTATTTTGAATGCTGGCATTGTTACAATAGGCAAGGGAACAGCCATGATAGCCCAGGGTGACAAATTGCTCAGTCTTGTGCATATATGTTTTTGCCTGGCTGGTTTTTATTAGCATGTAAGCGTCATCTGTGGACTGCGCATTCTTTCCCTTTCATTTTCATGACCCCGTCCGGTTCAGACGACTGACAGATTCACTATGTGATTTTCAACTTTTGATGATTAACTTTTTGACAGCGGTCCTTATCTGTTATTTAATATTATTATGATGATTATAACAAAGGGCTGCATGCCGGGCAGCACAGAAATCAGACAGGGTGCTGCCTCCTTAACTCTGGTGATAACTTTGTGTAGATTTAACCACAAACCAGAATACAACTTTATGGACTAAATGAAGAAATTAATCTGATTATTTGGGTTACTACAATAGGTAGCTATTTCATGTCAATAGGTAGCTATTTTATGCCTTTCTCCTTCAAGGATTTTGGTCCTTAATTGAACTTTCCTCAGGCAAGTAATCCCATTGACTTAAGCAGGACTACACATATGTGTGTAAGGGCCAGGGCCTTATTATGCAGAGAGGATGTAAATAAACATCAACTTTTTTTCCCTTTAGTTTAAAGGAGACTCTTGTAAATGAATGAAACCAAATGAACAAACAGAAAACAGATGAAAGAGAAAACATCCCTTCTTCCTGAAAGAAAAATGTTACATGCATGACTTCAGATTTGGCAGCCTCTTGTCTCTTACAGACTCTGTTTTTGTTTGCTTAGAGATGGCTGAATTACTATTTTTGATACCACTTAGGACCATGTGTGAGGAAAAGGGTTCTCGTCAAAGTCTCCTATTGAGGCTGGACAAGATTTCTCAAGCACAGTCTGCTCTCCAGCAGGGACTATGGGGGGAGGCAGCGAGGGGTAATTTTCACTGTGCAGCCCCTCTTTTGCATAGGAATTTCGGTGAAAGATAGGAACACACTTTGTGCGTACAAATCAAAGGTAGCTCCTTGTTGAGCATTTGCCAAGGAGAAAGGCTTTGACTTTGCAGTTTGCTTTCACTGCTGGTCCAAGAGCTTAAATCTCTCTTCCTCCAGGTGGTTATTAAATTATCCGTGTTGATTGCTTTTATAATATAGGTGATTTTTATTCAGATTTACTGTCTTTTCTGAGGGTAGAGGCTGGTAGAAGGACAGTAGATGCAGAAGACCAATTTCTTTTCTACTCCAGTATCTGCTTAGTAGAAGACTGGTTCTTGAATTTCCCACCTGTCCTTTCCCCATGTGAGTTAGATGCTGCTTTGTTACTTTGATGTGAAATAGCTGCCAAGAGGATCTGTGCCACTGAGGTTTTGGTGACAAAATGGAGATTGTATCCTCAAACACCCTCCCAGACATGTCTCTTTCATTCTCTGTCTTACAGGGAAGGAGGTGAATTTAGCATTAGGAAATGCCACTGAGGGTTTTGTGCCGGTAGAAAATACTCCTTTGCTTTAGGAATTTAGTATTGGCAAGAAATGGAGGCATGACATCCCCTTTTCAGTGCTTCAGAGTGGAGCAAAGGGATTGAGTCAGGATAGAATTCTGTATCCCTGTTTAGCAGATGTTCCTCTTTCATGCACTGAGATTTTCCAATCACTACGTCTCATGGTTGGACTCAAGCAATACAAGATGAAATCAATCCTTTCAGTGGGTGGAAAAACAGTTATGAATGTGTGAAAACTGTCTGCGAACATCCACGCTCTTCATTAAGGTCTCTGTGTATACTGAGGCTAATGGAAAACCTCCTGCCATCTTCTCTGAACTTTGAATCAGGCTTATACATGGATTTCTGTGATATGCAGAAGTCTTGTTACAGGTTTCTGTCTTGACTAAATGCTGGAGATTGACTTCTAAAGGTACAAGGTCTGAGCTGTGACAGCATGAATTAAGAAACTGGACTTTTATTTTTCTGGCTAAATCAGACTCTCATATCCTATAGATCAACTGCTGAGGAGGACGTTTAGCAGATTGTGCTCCTCTGTGCATCTGGTCAAAGCTTTTGTGCTGAAACATTTCTTCCGTTACAAACACACTTGTTTGCTGGCACTGAGACATTTCAAAAGAACAGGCCTGTTCTGACACATCTTCCAAAAGATTTCAAAACTGGACAGTGAAGCAGATTTCCATCAAAACCAGCCTTACTTCTAACTGCTCCTCCTCCGCTGTCCGCCCCATGGGATGCCCAGGCTGAGGTGGTCCCAGACTTCATCCCCGCCGCAGGTGTGACCCTCCTGCAGCCCTGCAGTGCCCTTGCAGTTCCCAGTGCCAGGAGCGCCTCTGTGACAGCAGGTTTTGGGGCTCCCAGGCACCCTGCTCTGGTGCCCTGTTCAGCTTGTAGGGCCATAACTGAGCTGGAGGTGTCTGTGCTTGGGCTGCCCTCCAGAATTTGATCTCAGGATTTCTAATCAAAGCACTGCAGTCATTTACAGTAGCTTTCCCAGCCCAAATTTTATTTTCCATAACCAGCTTTGGAGTCTTCACTCTGACGTGGATTATTGGTTCTTTCAAAACTGCAAGCTTCCCCTCTGAAAGATCACCTTGGAAGCCAGCTTTGGTCATGGTATGCACCTGGCTAACATGATCTTAGAAGATAAAGTGAGAAAAAGGTGTAAGAATGTAGACTGGTAAACCAAGAGAGGATTTTCTAGTGTCAGAAGATAGGTAAATAGTGCCACACTCTGCAAACTCTTACAGTGAAGTGCTTATTTTTGGGGGGAAGTCTGAACACCCAAATGAGACTGTGCCGTGGGAATAAATGCGGGACGTTGCACCATTGCTTTGTGCAAGTTAATATTACTCCCTTTGGGTAAACAGAGTAGCAAACTTCACTTGTGACGGATCTGTCTCTCTGTTTTGTGGGAGGCGTTTGCAGAGCATGTTTTTCACAGAGGTTTTGTCCCTTCTCTGGGAGCTGCACTGGAAGTGCGTGGTCTCCTCCTGGCTTCTGCCCAGCTGAAAAAATCAGATATCCGCCATTGTTGGGTTCAGAGGGGCTGAGGGAACCGATGTTGGAGTGGCACCATGGGCATGGACAGCTCTCAGGAGCGTGGAGAAGAAGAGCTTGGCGCTTTCCATCACTGCGCTTTTCTGTCAGAGCGGTTGAGTTTAATTTGCTGGCTAATCTCTGGTGGTGAAAGTCATTTCTGCTCTGTCTGTTTAGATTGCCGTGACACCCACCCGTGCCGGCGACCGCTGCACCCTTCGGCTACCAAGCGCTCGAGGTGGAGCAGAGCGAGGAGGGGAGGGGTGCTGGCTGCAGAGAGCTGCCCGCCTCCCCCGTGCTTGGCCCTGGTACGATGTAGAGAGGCTGGAGTCTACTCAGACATACCCGCTCCTCATGGCGAGCCTGAGTAAACTCATCATTGTGCAAATGTCCCTAACGCTGGCGGTCTGAGGTCACTTGAGTTTTGTCCCTCCCTGCCTGGGTTTTAGCAGACAAGTGAATGTGATTGTCCCAGTTCCTCTCCTTTGTTGTTCTGTTGCTTTATTTTTCATCACAAAATTTTCTTGTATTGGGGAGGAATGCAAACAGAACAACAGAAGGGAAAAGGTGAATGCTTTCTGGTCCTGCTCATGTGGGACAACGTTTAAAAACTTCTACATCTTCCTCGGTATTTTGGCTCTGGTTTTAATAACTTTTAATCACTTTCCTCGTTAGCCTGATTGTTCATTTTTCAATGTGCTCCTTTAACTACTTATATACCTCCAAAAGAATAGTGCAGAAAAAGCAAACTGGTTTATTAGAAAAGCAGAACCACATGGCGTTCCATATTGGGCAGATTTGTGATGAGCAATTAATTATTTCTATTTTCTTCTTCCCCAGTTTAAATACAGTTTAAGTTGTTGATGTTAATATTATCAAACCAACATTTTTATATCGTTTTCCAGGCTTGACAGAATTAAGTGGATTTCTTTAAGTGATAATAGACATAATTAATTTGGTGTGTAAGTTGCTTTGTCGCCTTTGAAGTTAAGTAAAAAATGAGATGTTAAGACTGAATTAGCAATATTTAATTGGGAACCATTATAAAAAATAAACTACATACGCGGTAGTTCCATGAAATAGACAAGAGAGAGTGTAAGTGTAACTGCAGAAATCAACAATTTGTGGTTGAACATTTTGCTTTAGTAGCTGTAAGGGTAGCAGCGGTGATTGTGAGCACAATGGAGAGAAGGCAGAGCGACACAGAAAGGGCAGGGCTGAGCTATTTGAACATGATTGACAAGAATAGTTACGTGAAATTTCTTTGTAGGTCATGCAAACAGACAGAATGAAACCATTGCTCTTGGAGATAGTGCAAGTATTTCATTTTCCTTATTTCATCTTTCTTAGTCCTATAATAAATAGTGGTTATATGCAACATTAATACCTTGCAAAGGATGCTAGGTTCAGCTGTGTGCCTCTGCACCTGGCATAGTAGATATTTGGAAGATAGAGGAAGACGTTAGCATGTTTAATGGCTTCTAACATACAGCAATGCTTATCAGGAGCTCATTCTGAAAAATGATATGCCAGAGACCTGGCATTCTCCTGTGAATCAGTTGGACAGCCTGGAAAATCTAATCTGTGATACCAGTATTATAAATTAGATATTACTCTCAGATATTATCAACTGGTTATCAGCTCAGTTCTGTGCAAGGTAAAATTTGTCTGTTTATTAAAATTAGTAGGTTTCCAGCCTGCCTTTTCTCTCAGAAATGGCCTAATTTAAGTCTTCTGTTTCATTTTCACCCACGAGGTTAAAGCAGGTGCAGAAGGAGAGTATGTGGAGGAAGAAGAGGAAGGATGGAGTTGACTTCCCTCAAGTGGAACAGGCCAGCCTAGCAAAACCAGTAATTCCTCCCAATTATAGTGGCTTAGGCAAGGTAACAAATGCATGCTAGATATATTCCTACACCATTGTTGTGAACTGTATGCTGTAGTTTATATTGGATACCAGTTAGGTAAATCCGGCTGCATAAGTGAAGAGATTACATTGGTGCCTACAAAAGGTTGAAAACTAAAGCTTTTATTCCACCTGAATTTGCAAGGAAATAGTGTGGATTATAACACTGAGACTCTCTTTTCCGCCTCCTACGTCTTTGTTGATAGTGAAGACATACACTAGGTTCATTCTTGGTCAAGTATGTGCCCACAGACCTCTCCAATCTGGGTGGAAGAAAGAGGAGGTACTGTTGAGGAGTAAACGGAAGATGCCTGTGGTCACCTTTAAATTACTGTTATGGTGAAAGGTACTAATAGCTGCCATCAAGTGAGCCTTTGATCCAAAGACAGTAATAGATCTCATTAAAAGCAGTGGGTTTGCCAAACACTCCTTTTCAGGCTCTGAAGAAGAAGCAACTGAGCCTCTTCAAACAGCAGAAACAATGGAGGGATTTCAGATAGCACATGCCAGGTCAGAGCTAAGCATGTAGGCAGGGGGATTTCCTTGGAGGCACACAGGGGACGGGATATTGGGTTTGCAGCTGCTGAGCATCTGGTGGCAGCAAAGCCACCCAGATTCCAGGAGGAGTGGTTGTGAGCAGGGCTGGGACAGTACGAGCTGGACCAAGGGTCTTGGGTGGGGAGCTTGGTGGTGCTGGACAGTGAATTCTGGGTGCAGAAACTGGGTACAGAAAACTCATGTATGTTCAGGGACACACACCTCTGGTTTGGTGAAAAAAGGAAAAGTAAAAACATAACCTAGAGAAGATCAGTGTGCTGTGGCAGTGTTTTCTCATCTAGAGTGGTCCAGGAGGGAACTGTATCCTGCCTAACTGCTAAGACCAAAGGAACAACATCAACACGCTTGAAAAACAGTGAAGTCTGTGGAAGACTCCTATTGCCTTTTGTAAGCTCTGGATTGGGTCAGGGTTGCCAAGAGTTTGATACTGCTAAGATGATTATCTCAAGGGGATGTTTCTGAGGGAACTGTACAGCGGGGGAGACAACACTCGCTTTGCCTAGTTTTGACAGTATGTCACATTCGATGGATGCTCTCTTCACTTTCCAGCTTTTGACAGGCCGTAAAGGCTAATTAAACGAAACTACTAAATTCACATGCTTCCTTCAAAGAAGCACACATTTACCCTGCAAAGGGTTAATACCTACTATCATGGGTATGCAACTAGTCAGTGCATATATAACACATATTGCAGAGCCTACTGAAGGTAGATATTGCCAATTAACACATGATATTACCAATCAGCGTTTGTGCCATTTATAGAACATGTTGCTTTGCTGCTACTGGAGCTTCAAGAACCACAATGGCATGAAAGCATTTTTAAAGTCAGATTTTATGTCAGAGAGGCAGTAAAGCCCTGTGTCATTGAAGAGATGGAAGAGCAATGAAGGGCCGAACTCTGGGGAAAGGAGCAGCATTTCACAAACACAGAAGAAGACAAGGCCTCTGCTTGCAGGGTCTCATGGTCTCAAGCCAAGGGAATTTTGTGTATGAGACATCAGAGGATGGCAGTGGGAGGGAGGAGGGAGGGAGACAAGGTGGTGTGATAAAACACAGGTGTGTACCCTGGAGAACAGCTTTTTTCTATCACGCTTTGCCAGTGGATTGCAGAGGTAGGGGAGGTTTCCACCTCATGAGAAGCATTGATGGGGAAGCAGCAGGAAGGAGAGGAGAGGAACATAGTTTGAAGCAGATATTTAAGAAGGGACAATGAAGTAGCCTTTTAGGCCACTTCCTACTTCCCCAGTTTTGGGCTGCCTGGGGAAAAATTCACTCTCCAGGCAATACCAAACAGATCTATGTTGCTGTGTTATACTAGCCCAGAAAAATACATTTATGTGGGCATCTGCTGGAGTACATTTTTTTTTCCTCACTCAAGAAGATGTTATCTCCTTACCTTTTTTTCCTGTCCATTTAATGTCATAGCTGTTCAGAAAATCTTTTACATACTCCTGTCAGTGCTTGGGTCTGGAATCTGGTATTTTCCTCTGTCCTCAAATTGTACTCAGAAACAGAGAGGTTCCTGTGTTTGAGGGACTGGGAGTGGCAGCCCAAGGGTTAATGAGAGAGGTCAGTGAGGAGACATAGGAGAGAAATATATATATATATATTGTAGATACATATATGTAAACCAACTGGAAAATACACTACAAAGAAAGAATATTCCCTTGAAGTAGTTGCCCTAGTTTGAGCTAAACAGAACCAATTCTGTTTGGTGACTTTTACTTTCCAGCTCAGTCTCTTCTTAGAGGCTGCACTTTCTGAAGTTAGCAACATGTTTCTGCAGACAGTGTGTGCTGCTGGCAGTGATAACACCTGATGTTTACAGTCACTGCCTGGGACTGGGATGCAGAAAGGCTCTCGCCCACACTCATTCCTGTAGTGCCCAAGGCCACTGCTGGCTCTTGTGTGCCACGCTGGGGGTGCCGGGTAGTAAGAGGGGTCGCAGGGCAGTAAAAGGTTGCACCTCTGGTGAGTTGCAGGCAGGGCAAGTGACCAACAAGAGTATTCCATTCCATATACGTCATATTCAGTATAAAACTGAGAGATCTCGAGGGTTTAGGTCTCTTTCTTCTCTTCTGCAATGGCCGGTGTCCAGGGAGGACTCCGTCCGATCTTCTGCCTTTGATCCTGATCCTGAGTTCCTGAATATAGCTCCTGTGTCCAGCTCCCGCTGCTGCTGAGCCTGGGACTGCTATCAGGGAGGAGGGAGTTAGGTTTGATATCAGTTTTGTATGTATGTATAGAGTTCACTATTTTTATTATTTCCTTATTCATTAAAGCTCTTTTCATTTTCTTTTTCTTCCAATCTGTAAGTCTCTCTGCCTCGTTCCCTTTTCCTTGCTTTTTGGGGGGGAAGAAGGTTAGAGAGCGCCTGTGAGCCTTTACTGGCCAGCCCAGCCCTAACCCGTGACAGTGGTTTTGCGCATATGTGTTATTAGCATATGTTGTCTCTAATGATGCAGTTTGCGTGCATCAGTAGTAAAAATGAGCTAATACCTTAAGCTGAAGTAAAACTAACTGGGCCTTGAAAGTCTGAGTGATAATTCTTCACTGTTCATGTTTTTTCTTTCTTTTTCTTTGAGGAGGAGCTGTTGGTGCCTCCTGCTACAGCCCAGATACTGGTATAAATTTTTATTGGTATCTCACAAGAGATACATTTTTTTGGTGGGTTGTTTTTTTTTTTCAGATGAAGTGCCGTGGTATTAGAGTTTGTATCTCTTGATGTTAAATAATCACATTGTTCTCAGTTGCCTCTGAGGTGACTGGGCCTGGAAAGTTACTAAAAAGAAAGATAGGTGAATAATTGCTATGAGTATTTTAGTTTATTTAGTTTAGGTATTTTGGTTTCTCCCTCCTCTGTAATTAAGAAAGTACAGCTTGGGATTTATATAGAGGTTCGCACAATTTTTTTTTTCTCATCTAGTTTGTTTTTGACAAGAGAAATCGGAGTAGTGCTCCCTTCCTTCATCTTCTTCTCTTTTTCTAAATTCTATGGAAGAAAGAAACAGAATTAGCAAAGTCACCTCTGAAAATGTGTCTCCCCCCTCCTTCCACTAATGATGAGTACAGAGGTAACTAACACCCTGTTTGTCATTAGTTCTAGATTCCAGAAAAAAATGAGGGGAAACCCAAAGGTTTGTAGTGCAGGTGTCTTTTCTTCTTAATGCTGTTTTTTGGTAGTTACTTCAGCCTCGAGTGTTTTGTATTAAAATCACTGTTCAATTCCCTAATTTAATTCCTCTATAAGTTTCCACTGGTCTCCAAGTACTTGTCTTTCCAATAATTTCTAGTAGTTTGCAAGAGCTGGTGAACTTCTTCAATGAGCATTTTCCATTTCTTGAGGCGAGACATTGTGTTTCCTCTTTGTGGCCACAATGGAAATTGCCAGGGGATTTCTGCGAGTCGAAGCAGATTCTGAGGATGGCTTCAGAGAAGACAATTTCTTCACGACACCATTCTTGTAAAAATTGTACACAACCATACAACTCAGATGGGTTTTTCCCTCGGTGGTACCTACTTAAAAAAACTACACAAAAAATCTTTACCAAACGAGGTAACACTATAGTAGGGCTCCACATTTTTCTTTTATTACTGGTGAATGTAAATGCTGAGCTAACAGCATGTAAAAATTTGATATGGAAATACAGAGAAAAACATTTGTAAAAATATCATTTCTCTTTCAGGTAGTTTCTTCTTAAGATAAAAATGAGAATAAAAGGTAGCTTTCCTTTCTTGAGTTTTACATGAGTTCTGATTAAAATGAGTGGCTCTCTTTAAATAAAAAGCTGTTTGGTTTTACCAAAATTCACAAAAGCAGCAATTCTCATAACCTATGAGAGCACAGGAAATTTTGAAAATCATAATTGTCCCTACCCACAAATAACTGGGGAAAAATGATAAACATTTGGTTAGCTTTACCGAGCACACAGTGTGCTGTTTGGCCTTCAGTACAGTGTTTCAAAGTGCCTGGATTCAAAATTTCTCTCTGAGCAATACTCAGTGTTTCATCTTCAATGTAGTGATCCCGTTTATGGGAGTGGGAGCTGTAGTATTGATCATTACATTGCTAACATTTTAGCCATAAACTTACTATAGCCCTCAAAAAAAAAAACCCCAGCGTCTTCCCTGGGATGGATTGAAATGTATATTTTACCAATGCTTGATGAAATTTCTGAAGTTGCACAAGGCTCATTAGGTTTCTTTTTAAACTTGAATAAAAAGGTTTTTATGTGTTAATTTACAAACTATTTTACTTCCATTTGTGCCTGCCATTTAAAGGATAAAGCATGGCTGAGGTGCACCTTTGTTTTTCTTCCACGAACCCTCCCAAAGTGCAGCAATCCAGTCAATCATTTTCACACACCCACAAAAAATAATGGCTTGACCTGCTTGTGGCCAGATCTGACATGCCCTGCTGTGGTGGGAAAATTAATTCACCTCACTACACTGCAGTCACCCTCAGCTGAGTCCTGCAATTATTTCATTATGATCTAACTAAGGCTGATAACAGATCTCATTTGATACTGTGGATGGCTGGGGGGGCAGCATGGGGGTGGGAAGTGGATGCCCTCACATGTCAAGCCCTTGCATCTAGCCAACCGAGCTTTCTGAGGCTTTCTTGCCTGATGGAAACAGGGGTGATTAAAGACATGTTGTGCCCGTCTGTGTAGCTTCCACATGATTTTTCTCCCCAAGACGATGTACTGTGCAGTTAGCATATTTGAAAACCTAGAGGCTTTTCATCTTCTGCAGGGGGAGGGAGGAATGTTTTTGATGGACTGGCTGGAGGAGCACACTCAGCGTCCAGTGTTTTCTTTTCTGGAGAAAGGATCCATTATCATCTTTTCTTTCTTCCTCTTTTTTCTTTTTTATTTTTTTTTTCACCTGTGCTGTGACAGATGGATGAAGGAAGCCCTGGAAAAGTGTTAATTGCTCTTTTTTTTCATTCAAGTGGTTCGGAAGTTCAGGAGACCCTCTAATTAAAGAATCTGTGAGTGAGCTGGGCATCTGGCCTCTGCCATTTTAATCAAACTTGTAATATGAGGAGAGGGCAATGGTTGTCCAATTACTTGACAGCTTGAAGATGTATATATAGTAAGCAAATACATTTGCTCAGAAGATGCCAAATTGTCATAACAACAAAATGCCTGCTATCTATTTTATGTTTATCACTTTTAAAAAAAATGGATAAACACATACCCCATCCCCATCCACTGAATGGATCTGTGTGGGTGATATTCTTCTGCATGATTTAGCATCTGCAACACAATTGGTATGCAGAAGTTTTGTAATATATGCAAATATCATGATACTGAGTCAGAGAACAGTTTCTCTGATCTGACAAAACTACTGAAGTTCTTTATTTCTGAGTCCGCAGTGTAATACTTCATTTCACCCATTTGCCTACAGAGAGTTGCCATTCATTTGACTAAAGGACATAGCTACTTTTTTCCTGTTTTTCAAAGGATCCAAATCCTAGCTCACACACCTGGAATTTATCACAGGGTATATTAAGACTACTTCATGTTAGTGAACATGTTGAGTGTAAAATGATGTAGTGCTGTTCATCTGAATCTGATGACAACCTGGAATAATTGCTGAGCAATGTGAATTTTGAAATTCTTCCTAAATGCTGTTAGCTTTCTAATGTAAAGATCAATGTTCATATGCCATCACTGTAACTTAAATATACCAGATCTTGTTGAATTCAACAGAATTCTCATTATTTTGCTTTTTGTCTATTTAAGGGAAACGACTTGTAAAATGCTTATCTTGTTACCACAGACTGCATCCCATATTCAAGGTGAGACTCTAGTGTCAAAGTAAACAAGGCAGATGCCTCTTTAATAACTGTATAATTCAGATTTATATTTAATTAATTAAAATGTCAACATGAATATAGTGAAGAAAGCTGCTGCAAATTTCAGAGTTTGCTGCAGAATCCAAAGGACCTTGCTGCAAATATAAGGCTTGCATCACAGATACTCTTTGAAATGTGGATGGCTCAGTCGCTGGCAGCTGGTCAATGGAGTTTTTCCTCTGTTGGTCTTTGCATCAAGACTGAGCAGTGCATAAGAACAGGTGGTATTTTTATTTTCTACAAACCAGTCAGACCTATCACCTCTAAAACTTGTCTTCATAACTCTCAGCTGTATTGGTAATCTCAGCAGAAAAGCCAATATAGAATGGATTGTTAGACTCAGCATGGGCTCTTCTGAGCCAAAATTAGGAGTGTCTGGCTGCACAGAGGAATGTCTCTTCAGCCCCGCTGTGCTATCCAGGTATACTTTTCCAGTTCTGTGAAAAGAGAGAGCTCGTGTACCTTTATCGTTAGTCCTGAGCTTTATTTTAAAATTTGCTCCCCCAAGGAAGGTCTCTATCCACTTCTTGCTGGCACACAACATTCAACACTGGCAACTGTCGCTACTTTTATAGCTGGCCACCAAACCATCAATTTGAATGAACAAAGCAGACTATTTTCTCGTACTTATAAGACCTACATTTATAGTATCCACATGCTGGGGTAATTACTGCTAAATAATTTAATACTGTAAAAACTGACATATCCATTTAGGTGTATGCCTGTTATATTGTTAAACTGTATTGGGGTTCTGACCTCTATTAGACAGCAAATAATCCTTCTAAAGACTGGTCATTCTCTCTCTCTTTCTTGCTCTCATGGTGAATTTTATTCATAAAGCTTAGGGTTTTGCAGCTATTCTCATTGTTGTGCGATTAGTAAGTACACACTTGTGACAGCACTAAAAATTCAGTGCAATCACAATCATGTTTGATTACCAATTCAGAAGGATCTAACTATGTAGCTGCAAGGATAATTTTGCTCACTGTAAACAGCTTGGAGAATTGTGTGCGATCATGTTGTGTGACCAAAAAAAAAAAAATCGAATTAGATTATTTGCTAAATGCCAAGGCACATTAAATATTTTTGACAACAATGAAGATTCTTTGTAAATTGTAATTAGACTGGAAATTATTGCACAGAGCCTGCTTCTCTATAATCCTTTTAAATCAGAGTAGTTGTAATTGGCCTCAGAGACTCAAACTGTTTCGTGTTTTATTTTCTAGAAGTTCCGCTTCTGCATATGTAATAACAGAATCCTTTGTGGATACGATACAATAGACATGTGTGTAAGGTTATTTTAGTTTATTTGTTTTGGTAGTGAGTCAGATAACCAGAGAAAAATGAGTATAGAAAAGAAAGCACGCCGAATGCTCCTGGATGTGAATGGTACTTGCTTGTAAAAAAAATGCATAAAAATCATAATAGGCCAGATGAGGCTGAGGAGAGCAGCGTGGCCCCACTGGTTAACATCCACCAAGGGTCTGGACCTGTATTTTGCCCGTGGTACTGCCAGAGGCTTCAGGAAACCTGATGATTTGGGGTTTTCCTGAACACAAAGCCGTGGACCTTTTGCGAGTTCCAGAGTCCTTAAAGCTTCCCTTTCACATTATTTTTTTTTCTGTTTTTTTTCCTCTTCTGGTTTTAAGTTCACAGGAATGGAAACTTCAGGAGACCCTGTGGGAAAGGATGAATTCTGCTGCAGCCACTCTACATCAAAAGAAGGCCATTTTCAGCAAAAGATCCTTGTGCTACCAGTGGTACTGGAGCATGAGCATGTCTGTGTGTTTGTATAAATAATAGCTGTGGGAATGGGAGTGAGCAGTGGCAGATAGTCAAGAAGTTAAGTGGAAGTCAAAATTAAGTGGGAATTTTGAGGCTTATTTGATGTAACACTTGGCTTTGAGGATGGAGGAAGTTGGACTTGAAGCAAACCTGCAAATTACAGCCCAGCCTCATTAGAAATTAGCTGGTAGTAATCAGAGAGCCTTAACTGAGTGTAAAAGTGTCTTTAATCTAGCGATGTGGGATTCTGTTGGGTGACTATTGCTCATTCTCTCATAGGCTGAATTAGCTAACAAAACCAAATCTGTCAATACATCCAACATAAACTTTCAGATCACCTTTGCTGAGCTTTGATTTATCACCAATATCCAAAATGAAGGAAGGTTTATCTTGGAACAGTTTACACAGAATTAACATTCATGTGATCGTGACTTTCACTGAAATGAATATAACTGCTCGTCTGTAGATGTGATGAGAAAATAATGTGTCTAGAGCCATTTAATGTATGGAAGTTACAAACCACAATCTCCACTGAGACTCCAGGTAAAACTGCAAATTTTAGATCCATTGAATTACACAGCTTTTCCTTGATCTAGCTGAGGCTAAACATTATATGGTCTTTTTATATTTTTTACACTCATCACATCTGCTAATGTAGGTTTATTAAAAATTGCTGGAGTCCAAGGATGAGATTTTGGTTGCACTAGTAAAATAAAGGCAAAATTAACAAGAATGCACTAGAATTTTATTGTACAAACCTGATTTTTAGAAGATTGAAAAATTAGAGTAAAACAGTATAAATATCTGCCTTAAGTGTTTTAAGGAGGTGAGATGTATGAATGATGTCCCTTGGAAAAAAAGCTATTGTCTTGAAGAATTTTGTGTCAGATACTCTGAAAAAAGAGCTCAAATAATATCTTTATCAGCACTGAGGTGGGAGTGGGATGGTCTGGGGCAGGCAGGAGCACTTCCCCAAAGCCTCCAGCCAGTGAGAAACGGCTGATTCATAACGTGTTCCTGGGGCCTCTGCAGTACACCTAGCACCAAAACGCGTGAAGCTTTGCCATCTGCATACTGTTGTCACCACATTTCTGTGGCCAAATCCCACAGGCTTTGTTTAAACCTTACTTAGGTGAACAACCCATTGAGTTGGTGGAAACCTTCTGCAAGCAGTGCCTGAATAAAGGAGCTGAAGAAGGTATTAACAAGAGGATGGATGGACCAGGTGACCTAACTGGTCTTTTCCACCTAATGGGCAGAAAATTACCATGTGAGAGCCTGCAGTGTGTTGAGAAGGAGGAGGAAGCCCACTGCTCAAGTAGTAGCGCTGGAAGGCATTAGGTCTTAGGGTGGTTTAATTATCCTGGTGCTGCTGCTGGGAATTAGTTTTTATTTCAGAGGGATTGGTAATAGTACTTTAAAGGACTGTTGGGGACCGGAAAATTTCAAAGTTGTTACAGGTAACGCCCCCTTGGTTTTCCTTGATTTGTCATATGTACCTGCTGACCAGGCACGTGCTCGTGCCAGCTGAATGGGAAGACTGTGTAGAGCAGTATCTCCTCACATCTTTTCAGCTTGTTTTCTGGGCAGAAATATGATTCGCTTTCCTCCTTCCCCCTCTTTCTCCGCGCTTGCTGCTCCTCTGGCCAGGACGATTGGTGTGGGTGGTGCGTCCCCCCGAGCACTGTGAGAAACTCCCTGATTTCCTCCCCTGGAGCCCAAATGTCTCCTTTGATTTTCCTGATGCCTGTCACCCTGCCACCGCCACTGCTGATGTCCCCAGTGTCAGGGACGCTGCACAGGCAGGAGTGCTTCATGAAGCATGAGGGGCAGAGCGAGCCTCACACAAGCCAGCCTTCACCACTGCTCTCCACAACCCCAGGGCGTGGACACTGGTGGTGGAGGATTGAAGCTCTCTGCACCCGACTCTGCACACTGGCTGCCACACCAGCCGCTGGCCCCATGCTCCTAAATATATGACTGCCTCCACCTTGTCACCCTGCCAGAGCTCACCCTCTTTGCTGATGTGAATGGGTACTATATTTACCCAGGAGAGTCATGAAAATTGCCATGACAATGGTTGTGGTTGCTTGGGAATGCAAGGAGCTAATTTTGCCTGAATAATAAGACACAGAGTCATCTGTCTCCCTTGGTAAAGCAACGAGGAGTTTATGCAGGTGAGAACAGGTAATCTTTGTGAGGGCATAATTGCAAAATATGAAAATGTTCCCATATCAGTTCAGACTGGTGGCTAATAAATAGCTCTAATGTGCTAATGGCTGAAGTTTGATGCACTCACTCATTGTGCTGAAGATCTGTAGGAATACTGAGTGTCCCTGCCCCCTTGTTTCACTGCCAAGGAGAAAAAAAATCCCATTAAAAAAAACTTTAGCCTGAAAATAACTCTGTACTGTACATCTTTGCCCAGGGCAAATTTTTCACTGGTGAGTAACAGCATTTTCACAATCCACCTTTTATATTTATTGCTCTAATGCTGTGTAGTATGTGAGAGTTCATTTAAAGGAGACTACAGCTTTTGCGTTTGGAAATCTAGAGAAGAGTAAGATATGTACCAAAACCCTAAAACTTTCTCAGTTAGTGCTTTTTCTTCTCCATTACAAAACCTGTGAAGACCTCTTTGGCAAAATGGTGACAAAGATCTCATCCAAACAAACTGAAAAGTCACCAAAAAATTTCCCTGATGGTTTCAGAAAGGTCCTGACATCTCTGAACAAACAGAAAAGCCAGTCCCAACAATACAACACAGAGGCACATAGATTTGTAAGAGGATGGCTCGATGGACAAGTGCTTCTTCTGTGAGCGCTGGTGCTGCTGGCCCAGAGCGCTCTGGTGCGCACCCCGATTGAGAGTAATAGCAAGAGGCTGATTTTGTACACGGTTTAGAAAGATGCAGTTTCAGGCATGCATTAACTTTCCCCAGCCCAGATGCAGCAGTTGCTGTGGAAAGTTGAGAAAGTGTTCTCTGCCACACCTGATAGCAAGAGGCATTGAGTGACTACATCCAGGGAGAAACCCACCCTCACTCCCCGGTGCTTCATTTGCTGCAGCACCACAGTTTAAGGCAGTTTGCAGCCATATCTGAGGCACTTCTCTGCTCTGTTTCACTCTGCAGGAGCAATTAGTCTTCAAAGGCATTGGTCAGACTCTGCAAAGGGTACTGGTGGCTTTAAATCTGCTCCCAGGAATTAGTTATACAGTCTTTTAGGGCTCAGAAGAAATCTCTCTCACCCTTAAAAATTTTTTTGGTGTCTTGCACTTTTAGTAAGTGACAGTTCTGCAAATTGCTAGTAAAGAACTTAAATGTCTAATTAAATCTCGAAGATGTACAAGAGTTTGAAGAGCGTGATTGATGCCCACAAAGGTATGGCTGCCTAATGGAGTCGTCCTGACAGCAATCGCGAAAGCCCATTTAACGGCTGATGTCTTGTTGTGATCCATGTTGTCATTTTTTCATTACTGATTAAAATTAAAAATCTGCTTGGCAAATCCATTGTAAAAATTTCCTTCATGAAAATCGACGGGTACAAATTATTTTGTCAATCGCCTGGCAATCAAACTGTGACTGAAGACTGTTTCATGCCCATAGAATATTTTTTTCTTTTTGCTCATGCCAGTGAGTTTTCATAGCAAAGTTTTTTAAGCGTAGGTGGCAGTCTTGGCAATGCTTAATTTTTGTTAAAAAAATAAATAATGCTGCAGCTCTATATTTTAATGAAATGTTTTGTTTATGTTGTCTTCCCATTCCCATTTGAAAGCAAATGGGAATGTTCCTCAGTCTGAAAGCTGGACTATGCTACTTAATTGTCTAATGCCATGTAATGACAGGTGAATAATAGTAATCAAGCCTTTATTAGGATAAAATCTGTTTTGAGAATGGAAGTGTAAACTGTCTAAAATGTAAAACTGAAAAAAAAAAGCCAGGAAAAAAACAACGAAGCCTTGCAACGCTACATTCACTACAGCTATAAGATACTTGCAGCTCTGCTCCTAGGAAGGGTTTCCATCTCGGTGTTCACGGATGTGGGTGCAGCAGACCTGCGTGAGCTCGGCACCTCGCCAGAACCAGACTGCAAACCCCCTGCAAGGGCTGAGCAGGGATGGCCAAGTGGGGTGAGGGTGTGAGTGAGCCCTGATGGGCTTCTTGAGGAGCTGCACTGAAGGCTCGGTAGCATTTATTTCACTGTCAGAGGAAAGTCATTGAGAGATCCTAGTTTCTCTATAAACTTAAAAAGATGCTTTACTCTGGATGAAAACAAATGGACAACTCAAGCAGCAAGAAAAACATTATTGTCCTATTAATAAAACTTTTCTCTCACTTAATTGATATTTCCGCTTCTCATAATTGAGTCTCATCACTGAATATAAATCAAAGATGATAAAAATAGCTCGCCATAGCTGATATGTGTGCTGGTTTCAAGTTTGATCTCTGTTGCTGTTCATGCTTATCTAATCTAATCAATGTATCTTTTTCTGCAGGTTCTTATATCATCACTGTGAATACTTCTTATTTCACTGTGAATACTTCTTATTTCAGAGAACAAGGGAAAATGAGTTGTTGCTTTATTGTGATCTGTAAATTAAAGTGTTGAAATGTATTGTGTGCCTTATATCTTCCTTCTAAACTCCTCTGAATGAAAGAGTGCATTGTTTGCTCTGGATGAGTAAAAATTTTCTCAATAATTTTCTCCTTGTTTTAAGTCCATCATGTTTTGAACATGAGCATTTTATTAGTAACATTCTCAGGGTTGTGAAATATTTAAAACAAAATAAAGATCTTGCAAGTCACTTTACAGTAAATACATTTATGCTTCTATGAAATGGGTTGCAGATTTTAGTTTGAAGACCTCGTCTGCTTGTGGCAAAATGTATCTTGCCACAATATGCATGATAGTGCTTTTGGAAAGGACTGATGCACTCTACTGCAGAGTAAAGTGGTGGAAAATAATTACTGGGAGAAAGCTGTCTGCCCAAGTCCCAGTTTTAAAGCCCCTTCGGTGTTTCTGGGGATATGCTTTAGGCAGTTAGTACTTAGAACTTGCGTCTTTTTATTGCTGCTTAAATTTGAATGAAGCAACAACATTAATAAGAACAATAACATTTTTTTTTTATTCTGGAAATGTTAATTTCCAGAATAAAGTGGATATTTTGACCTTTGCTGCAGAGACTTTTAGAAGTATGTTCTTTCCACAAAGTTGTGTACGATGCTTCTACCCAGGACCTGGCAGAGCACAGTGTGCTGGGGAACCATGTGCTGTCCCCAGCTCCGCGCTGAGCTCTACTCCAGAGGTGACTTGTAGAGCTGATGACCCTTATCCACTTATGGCCCATTTTTAACTTTTCCCTAATATTTCGAGCTGGGAGAGGCAGATCTGAGCTCTTGTAGCCTGTTTTTGATAAGCTTGCATGCTGAACTGGTACACCGGGCCAAAATACTGGCAGCACGATGGGACTACTGCTGTTCTCCAAACAATTGCACGGGGTTTTTGCTGCTTCATCGGTTATTGTTCATGGCATGGGTAATAAGTGAAAACAATGGGTTGGAGTAGAATAAGGAAACAAACAAAATAACAATGCGAACACCAAAACAACAGCAGCAAAAAAACCCCAAGTTTACATGTTTTTAATAATGTTAATGTGACTAAGAGAAAGGCCAAGGAATTTTAGCCATGTGGGACATGCCACTCTTTATTTCTGCCTCTGAGGCAAAAGCAAAGCAAAATGCTTAATAGTCTGAGCTTGGAACAGGGTGTCAACCTCAGTTTACAAAAGGTTATTATTTACTTTACAGTAGTGCCCCAAATGTGCCAGCTGCTACGTAAAAATACTGGGAAGCATGCTTTTTCCCCGGAGAGTTGGTATGATGTGACCCCTCTTTAAGGCTGTCTGCAAGGTTTGAGCCTGAGGCTTACACGCATTTGAAATGTGTACACACTGAGAACTTTCCTACTCTGCCACCATGTTGTGTTTCCATTACAGGGTAAAATCCTGGCATGTACCGTACCATCCCTCATCCCACAGCCCTTTTTCCATGGAAAGCAAAATGGGAGTGTGGGTTTGGAGACTTGCTGGGAGGATTAGATGACAAAATCCCCTGGTGTGTACAGTGCTCTTTGTCTGTATAAGCTGGACATCGTAGGATTTACGGGTACAATATTACATTTGAGTAGCTAAATTGAAAAATATAATTCACATAACTCTTACCTAGCCTCATACCTTTGTTTAGCCTATATTAAAATTACAGCAGAAGCTCAACAAAACTGACAGTTTTGTAGGACTGAACTCATGTCCAAAGAGGGGCGAAGAAGCTGGTGAATGGTCTTATGAGGAGGATCTGGGGAGTTTGGGCTGGAGAAAAGGAGGCTGAGGGGAGACCTTATGGCTCTCTACCTGAAAGGCAATTATAATGAGGTGGAGATCAACCTCTACTCCCACATAACAAGTGATAGGACAAGAGGAAATGGCCTCAAGTTGCACCAGAAGAGGTTTAGATTGACTGTTAGGAAAAACTTCTTCAGTGAAAGGATTATTAAACATTGGAACAGGCTGCCCAAGGAAGTGGTTGAGTCACTATTCCATATGTTATTTAGGAGAAACATATGTAGCACTTAGGGACATGACTTAGTGGTGGACTTGGCAGTGCTAGGTTAACGGTTGGACTTGTTTATCTGAAAAGTCTTTTACAACCCAAATGATCCTATGATTCTTAGTGCTTCAGTCATACCTGAGTCAGTCAGTGGTTCTCTGGAGTACAATATGGCCAAGGTTATAAATGTTCAGAAGTTATTTTGGTCTGGACTCATCTTTCCACATACAGATAGAGGTTATTGACTTGCCTAATTGTTTGGGTTTAAGTTGTTACTGGACCTGCATATATGCATTAACACACTTAACAATGGAATTCATTGCAGAGGTTTTGTATTGTTAGTAAAAATAATGGAAGAACCAGTGTCTGAATTCCTCATGAAATATTACAACATCATCAGACTGAAGGGATGTTTGGGTTAGTGTTGTGATTTGCCAGAATTTTATTTTAATGAACACTGTTTAATCAGAAATATCTGATTGACAAAACCAACATTGTTTGCAGAAAAGAGCTTAATTCAATGTATTTCTCTAAAGACTCTAGCTTTTTATGCATGCGTAGAAATGTTAAACAAAGTTTGAAGCAGAGAATGCCTGTCCTCTCCCTGAAGCAGTTTTTATTTGAAATGTGTATTATACACATGCAGTAGATGTCATATATAATAACACATCTTATACAACATGCATGTACACTGAAATGTTATATACTCTCTACAAATACAATATCTTAAGTATTTCTATACTTCTATATAGCTATGAGATGCTGAATGTATCCAAAAAAAGCCAGAAAACTTCAAGATTTTTGCCTTTGTGGGTTCAAGATGTACAGAGTGAGGCTGGAACCAGTTGTTTGTGTTTCTGTGTGTCAATGCTTGGATTCAGTGGATGGACAGATATGACACCCCCCCGTCACAAATACCAGTAGACCTAATCTAAAATAATCTTTAATGGCATTGTATTATGTCTTTCATCTTTAACGCATCGAAGTATTAGTTATGAGGGTACTTGCTTTCTTCACTTCTTCTCTGAACATGAATAACCAAGTTAGGAATTTCTCTAAAAACTCAGGCACATGCAGGCTCCTCTGGTGAGTGGTGGACAGAAAATAGGGGTGTATTCCTCACCTTCCTGAAGATGCTGTACCTAATTCAGCTTCTCCTCTTAGGGACCCACACACATAGCTGCAATATGTAGTAACATGAGTTTCACCGTGGGCTATATGGTGCTGCTGGGGAAACCAGGTTCTTGCTCAGGAGTTTGAAGCCTCTGCTGTCACGTTTTTGCTTCCCTGTTACCTGTGGGAGCTGCACTGAGGTGACAGCAGGTACATCTGTCTGTACTGGAGTCACATCTCCTGATTGCAGCACACAGGTAACCTTTGTGTTCAGGAATAAATGCGTGACATATGTATGACACACATATCAAGTATTTCAGCTTTTGCCCTGGAGCGTGTTAGTAATTGTCTGTATGTGTTAAATACATTATAATTTATTAAATTAATTACTCTTTATTCTTATGTTAGACGGTGATCCCATCAGTCTAGTGTCACTGAGTTGATAATCACTTAATAAGTTTTAAATCACATAATATTTCATATTGAACTGTTTCTAGAAGTTATTTACCTTTAAGATCTGTTACATTTAAGTGTTCCTGTGCTGCTGGGATCAGAGTCTAGACTGAAAATAGTTTTAAAGCAGGAAACTTCTATTTTAATGGGGAATGATTAGTTATGGGCTGGCAAATATTTTCACTAGTGATTAAGTTAATTCAAAAAAGTAATGCCACAGGAAAATGTTAGAGATTACATGACACTTATTTTTTTTCCCCACGGTTGTAGGAATTTATGATATTAAATATCTCAAAGCTAATGAGACAGTTTCCACTTACAAATACAGATAGTATATAATCTTGAAGTGCACATGATTCTGTAAAACTTCAATCCATGAACACAATTATCTATGGCGTTTTAATTACCTTCAGGGACATGCTATAGCTCATAAATCTGTTTTCATATTTGTAGAGTTCTACTGACAGGAACAGTGGTTTTGGAAAAGAAAACAATTTTTGAGAGTGTATAAAGTACTTGAAAATAAGGGAGTTCCTCTCAACGTAGACCACTATAACTGAGGTCAAAAACTGTACCTTTCAATTTTGAAAGCTGGTGGGTTAATGCTTCATTACGCCCCAATAGTCAAGGGTTTAACAGTGTTTCCATTACATGATCATGTTTTGAGAGGTTAATGTCTCAGCCTATAAAAATTTGCTATGTGCCGAAACTTGGCACACGAGGTCTCGGCACGGGAGAAACTTGTTTTTACAGACTATGTTTTAAATCACTTGGATATTTTTTAAGTTACAAGAAAGCAAAAAAAAAAAAAAGAAGAAATAAAAAAAGCAGAAGTTTGTGGTTTCACACTGGAAATTTTTATGGTCCTAAAAATGCAAAACTAGCCTTGACTTAAGCAATGTAATTTTGCATAATGTAAACTATTTGTCTCTCATTAAACAAAATCTCGCAAACTTCTGCCATTTCGGGTTCCTTACCACTTTTTTTACCCCCTGTTTTCAGTCTTAGCTTTCATTTCTGATTAAAGTGAATGTAAAACCTAAAGTGAAAGCAGGCTGACATTCTATTGCACTTTGAGAAAACATTGTGATTCAAAAATTCCTGTCAAGATTTCTTGGTTTTACATGGGCATCCCTTAAAATTAAGCTTGAGATGCCTCAGACTCACCTCAGCATTTCTCTCCTGGTGCTAACGTACCCACAACTGTATTAGCGATGCTCCTGAGGAAGGTAAAAGATTTTGTTGCCCTATGTGAAAAACTTACATGTGAACTTAAACTATTTTAGTTGCCACTGCTCAGAGATAAATTTATCTTGTCATTCACAGTCTCACTTCTGTTTTTTTAGGACAAATTCTGCTGCACCTTACAATTGCACTACTGAGATAAAAATTTATGTGGCATATATTTAGTAATAAGGATCAAAACTTGTTTCAACTCTAACTGTTCTTGCATCTGATGTATCTTAAATCCCATTAGCTTTTCTGGCATTGCCATTCACCCTATTGTGGTTAAAATATCTTACCCCACTTGAGGGATTAGCATTCAGCCTTAAAAATGCTGACTCTCCAGCTTACACTGGAGATTTAGTATTAAAACAATCAGCTTGAAAAAAAATTCTTCAAGAAAATTCAGAAATAATAGAAAATTGTGCACCAAGTTCATATAAACCCCGTGAAATCTGTGGTTCCAAACTTTCCTGGTATATTCCAGAACTTAAAAATAAAACTTTGTTTTGTGGATTTCCAAGACAGCGCTTACACAAAAAAGTCTGCAAAATTTTCAGTGAAGCAAACAAGTAAATGGACTGTAAAGTCATATGTGTTTTGCCTGTGTAAGGAGTGAAGCTGGATTGTGTTAAAGGGCAATGTGCATTTCAAACAGTACTTTGAATAGCTGGGACAGAAAGAAAACACTGCAATTAATTAGCTATTTTGGGTTTTTTCACGTTCACGTCTTTGTCCATTTTTTCAATGGGAATATTTAGCACTCCAGTTCAGTTTATGTACTGCTGCTAGTAAGTGACATGATGGATTGTTGTGGTCTGCAGGGCCAAAAGCTGCTTTTAGAAAAATCAAAACGAAATGAATTTGAAAGGTAGTGTAGACAGGCTTGCACTTGTATGAAGCCAGCTAGATTTGGTGGTGGCATCATGGTTCTCAGCAGGGTCCAGCTCTCCCGCTAAGGTGGCTGAAAGATGACCTGAGTGTCCCTGTGCCACCGGCATACCTAGCTTGTAACTCTACCTCCTTCCCCTAGAGATGTTATACACAACTGTGTATGTACATATGCAGATGCAGCATGTGATGTCCATGATGCGGTTATCGAAAGGGATGCTGTTAAGCATCAGCTCAGATCCCATCAGTCAGACTCTACTGGGTTTAAGTTTTCCTGTAAAATTGAAAATTGATATCTTGTTAGCAGACTTATAATACTCATCTTAAGTCATTTACTAACATGAACTGAGAAATATGAAAGAAATTTTGTTTTTTAAAAAAATCTACTTTTCCCCCAGGACTCTGAAGGATGAATTGAAGTTGTTTGGTGAGAAAATGTGTTGTCTACAGGAACCTTAAGACTCAAACCTGCCCTGCTTGACATATGTGCCCTTCTCAGCCCGTGTCAGCAGTGCACTGGGAGGCATTGCCCAGTAGTAAGAACTAAGGCCAAAAAGAAACTACACCAGTACACAGAAGAGGAGTTGATGTCACATGCTGCAAGTTCCCAGCTCCGTTCACCTGAAAAGCATTATCTTTGCCTTAAGGAATGTGAAAACACAGATGTATTTTGTTGGCGGCCCATGTGGAGTGGAAAAGAGAGACTAGGGTGGCCCATGAGCAATAATAACAAGAGGCGAACTCTAAAAGCCAGTGATGGAAATTATTTTCCATCAATTTATAACCCTATCAAGTTTGAAGATACCTCCACAGGGTGAGCAAAAGATACCTCCCTAGCCAAAAAACTACTCCTGTGCCAAGTTTCATAGTCTAACTGCAAGCAGTAGTGGTGTTTCAGTTCTCTAATAAAGCTGCTGGAATACTTCTAATCATGGAATATATAAGACAATCTAAGTATAGGTGTCATTGACACTTTATAATACATGCTCTAACCCTAACTAACACATTTTCATACATTTATATGTGTATTTCAGATGACATCTTTGTGGAAACTTATGCAGATTAACGTTACTGTTCATACCACACCTTTACAGGCTATACGATCACTGAAAATGCTTGAGTAATTTCACATGTAAATGGCTGTCACAGAAAAGTTATGGCAACCACAGCCCAGCAGTAAATTAGGCTTCCTGATTTTAAGTAAATTTTCCCTTTTTATATATTCAGGAATAAGTGTTTTCAAGGTTGTGGCCATTACACCAATTATTTTCCCAATTCTACTTTAGAATGACGTGCTACTCCAAGGCAACCTAGTGAGGAATTATATTGCAAGTGATGTGAAAGGATTTAAAAGGGAAGGAAAAGGCATAATTTTGGCAAGAGATTTGTGACTTGACTTTTTTAAGTATAAAAAACTAAATATGGATTGGATTCTCCATGAAGGAACTGTAATGTTCAGTCCCTTGCCATTTCAAATGATATAGTATATTTTTATATCTGTTTCTGTCCTAATCTCGTTTGTGACGTTGTTGTGTTGTATTGTATTTTGTTGATAAGAGGCTATCTTGGGGCCAGCAAGGGATAAGATGTTAATAAAATTCTTGTTTGCTGTTACAGAATCAAACAATTTAAGTGTAGTCTGAGGTTTCATGTCAAATTATTGCTGACTTCTTTTTGTATCAGTCACTGTAAGAAATACCTCTTAACCCTTTATGAAGACACAAAAAAATAACCCAGAAATCTTCCAAGATATAAAGAATTAAGTTTAGAAGGAAAGCTTTCATTTAATTATTTTCTCTCTAGCAACACTGAGTCCTTTATGGGGAAGTCCCTGCTTGTCAGCCTCTCAGATGAGGTGACATTTAAAGCTGATGGGAAAGCTGCAACTTTTTTATCACTGAAAAAAGAAAGAAAAGCAGTTCCCTTGAAATCAAAATGCCAAACTTCAGTTTGAAAGAAAAACAAATCGCTTCTACATTTTAAATGGAAAAGTTTTCATTTTTTTGTTTTGGTTTGAGATATTCTGTTTATTGTATCAGTCATAATGACAAAATAAAAAGGTAATAACTGATATGAAAACTTTGCCGTTTTATTAGAGAAATGCTTTTTTCTTTATCTCCAATCATTTAGGAAGTAAATTTTTGTTCATAATTAATCTAAAGATCTGCAGGACTATTTCTGGGATTCAGAGATAAGCAAGCAAGCAATTTTTTTCTCCCTTTTCTCAGGGAAGTCCAAAAAAAAGTGGTGTATCAACCAGGTATAATGTCTAGAATTAAATGTTGTGTAAAAAAATGTTTTGGTAAAATCAGAAATAGCTGAATTTGTCTGGAGCAACTACTGTTGTAGCAATTTTTTTTTAAAGAGAAGACTAACATAGGAAACATGAATAAATAATAACAGTGGCAGAAAACACAGCTTCACTTTCCAATGCATACTTTTGTTATCTGTTGAGCTTCCAGGTCTTAGGCAAAGAGAAACTTGGCAAAATTTTACCAAGATCAGCTCTTTAAATGAACTGTGATTGCTTGCATCTCTATTTACAGTTCTCAGAAGTGATACAAAATGTGAATTTGCCCAGTCCCACCAACACAGGCTCTTTTTACACAGACTTAGAGAGAAAGGTGATATGGTGGGAAAGCAAAACATTAGGCTGGGGCGGATGGAAAAAACTAATGTTTATATCCCAGATATGGCTTAAGATTTAGTTAAAGCCCATGGATATAGTAATGCCATCTGGTTTCAGCCCACCGAATGAGGGTATTGCAGATGCTCAGCAGTGCCATGGTGAATGATATGACTCTAGATATTGATATGATTGGCAACAGCCGAATTGGTAAAGCACATTTCTTCCAGAGAATCCATCTCATGGTTTTCTTCGCCAACTGTCAAACAAAAATTGTGCGGAAACAAATCTCGTATCCATGTCGTTAAAGTGAACCAAAAACCCGCATCATTCTGGTGATTTGAGCTGTATACATTTTCTCCTGTTCTAGAATCTCTGAGCTTGTTGTCATGCCAACTTGTGACTTCACCAGCTACCTCAAGGACCCCTTAGCTCAGCTGCTTCAATAACAAGTAGGCAAAATTGACCACCTTCTACTAGCATTCCTCCTTTATGTGACATAAAAAAAAAATATAATGGGTGAGCTGGACTTTTGTAACCTTGGACGACTTAGACTGCAGTTCTCTATGTAACAGTTGTGAAGTCACTCCAAGAGCAGATAGCACTTCAAGGCTCTCTGAAATTATAGTGTTGCATGGAAATGGTGAGGTTTGTATAGAAACTGGAGATATTCTGCAGAGGAGTAGTTATTCAAAATTAGCAAATATTACTTGAGGAAAATCACTTAGCCCTTAATGTTGAAAGGAGTTTTGTTGTATAACAATGTATAACAGAAATATGACTAAAAACCACCATCATTTTGTATCAGGAATATTTTAAATCTGGAACATGTCTTTGAGTTTGTATTTTCAAACATCAAAAGACTACTTGAAAATAAAAAGGAGGAAAAAAAGAAGAAAAAAGATATCAAGGCCAAGCCCTGCAAAACTTCCATCACACAAGTTTCACTGAAGTTAGGTGATATAAAGTATGTATGCCTCAAGATATGTTGCTTTTCAAGAAAGAATTTTAAATCTCCTCTCCTCTCCTCTCCTCTCCTCTCCTCTCCTCTTGTGATTTTTAGTGTACTACCCTTCTGAAAATGTAATAATAAATACCAGCACCATTTATTGTGGGATTTTATTGTTGTTTTGTTTGTTTCTTTTGTTTTTAATGCCTGCACAATTTTAGATGAGGAGCTGGGGAACTTCTTATACAAGTGAAAGAGTCTGACAATGCAGTGTATGATGAAACTGGGTTAAAAGTTCTTTCCTTTGTGAGCCAAAATGTCATCTTGGTTATTCCTCTTTCTTCTTCAAAGCTGCTCTCTCAGTCACAGTTTTTCTCCCCCCTGAAACACATGTACACAAAAGGTTTTCTCCTCTCTGCCTGCAAAGCCTACAATTCCATTTTTGGACAGGAGAATGCAATGTATGTAGAATAATTTAAGTGTCTTTCAATTACGTTTTCAGAAAGAAACTAAGCTATCCAGGGTTGCATGTACACATAGAAAAGGAAGTTCTACCCATAGAGATGTTTGATTTGAGTTTGACAAAGCAATGATGTGATAAAGCTTGTGGCAAGTCCTGCACAAAGATTCTGGGTATTAGGGAAATTAAATGGTTTTAAACTAACAGAAACCCCATGGTAATGTGTTCTTTAGCAGTGGATGGCATACTGGTCAAATTCAATGACTCTAACACTTCTGAAAAAAATAGAATACATATAATGTCTGAAATAAGGTGGTGTAAATGAAGGGCTTCTATCCTAACATTTGGCTTTTATATGACTTTTTACTACAGTAATAGAGTTCTCAGTAGATTTCAAACTAAAATTTTCATCTCAAGTGTTTTTAGAAGGGTATTATTAGAGACCTTCTAATTTCCACTGCAGCTAAGCATGTATTAATAACAAGGAGGGCTAAGGACACTGCTGTTATATCCAGCAGTGCTTGACATTCAGTAGATGAATTAAAATTTACAGTAAAATTGTTTTTAACTAATAACATTAGAGATCTTTGTTATGAGCATTCATCCTTCCGTCCTTCCTTCCTTTCTCCTTCTTTTTCTTCCTTCCTTTCTTTCCCTCCCTCCCTTCCTTTCTTCCTCCCTTCCTTCCTTCCTTCTTTCTCCCCCCCTTCCCCCCTCCCCCTCCCTCCCTTCCTTCCTCCCTTCCTTCATCCCTTCCTTCTCTCTCTCCCTCTCTCCCTCTCTCCCTCTTTCTCTCCCATTTCACATATATCACATCATGCTTGACTAGTGAGAGTCACTTAGAATAAACTGCCCTCAAATAAAAATTCATCCTTGGGGAATTAGTATCCATAATTGCATAAGTTGGGCTAAATTATGTTCTCATTTACACCCCTACTGTAACTCACTAAGGCTGTGGGAGTAATAACTGGGAACAGGAGCCAAATTTTTCTTTCAGTCATATCAGTGTAAATCTGCAATGATTTATTTGAATTTAATGGCCAATTATGGTCTACCTCTACATGTATAGTAAAAGAATTAAGTTATTAATCTTTAACCAATAACTATATTTCAATTAAAAATAATTTTGGGAAAGTTTTTTTAAAAAAGCATTTTAAGAAAATAAAATATTTTTGTTATTGGGGAATACTACAAACAGCCTTGTAAATCTGTGATAATTAAAAATGAACAGGAGAAGGAAAACATGATTAACGTTTCAATGAATGCATTTAATACACCTGTATAATATGCATATACTTCAAAGCTGTCCCATTGTCATTTCTTACCATCTCCTGATCATGTTTTATGACATGTGCTTTAATAAAGAGGATAAAGCAATGCTGGGATCTGTGCTACTGCTGAAGTGGTTAATAATAGGATGGTTGCCAACCAACTCTGCTGTTCTCTTGTGACTGCCATGTCAGGAGTTAAAGTAGCACCACCAAAGTGTTTCAATTCTCTCTCACAGTTAGGAATATTGGAAATTAAGTTTTTTTTAATATGTTTTGATTTTTGGTTTATTCTTATGTAAATTTTGCTGTCCAGTTATTAAACTTGCATATTTCCTTTAAAATACAGCATCCTCCATGCAAGGAAATAAAGGTTTTTTCTCACAGTCTCTCTAGTGAAGGATGATGTCCAGAATAATAACTACACATCAGCCAGCTTTCATGAAGGTTCTGGCTATGGTGACAGACAGCAAGAACTTTTGCTTGCTTTTATTTGAGCATGTGGGTGGAATAGCTGTTCCTGTCCTTGGCTGAGCCATGTCCTTCACAGATACTTGAATAAGTTAATTATAGATTGTTACCTAATGACATAACTATGCTTTCTGAATCCCACAGAATGACAATTCCTGATCAAAATACTTCTTAATCCTGTATTTGTTCATCAGCATGAAAACTATTCTCTACATGTATGCACATACAGAAATATTCCTTTTCCTTTTTCCTTTTTCCTTTTTCCTTTTTCCTTTTTCCTTTTTCCTTTTTCCTTTTTCCTTTCTTTTTTTCCCTTCCATTCCCCTTCCCTCTCCCTCTTACTGTTTCTTCTGCTCTTTCTTTTATGCCAGCTGTCATATTTTCCTTTGGTTTATAAGCAAATATTAGTCTGATCTTTTTCAGTTTCTGATTGTTCCTCTTGAGGTGTAAGGCAGACCTGGATGTCATCTTTGGGAAGAAAAATAAAATCCAAATTTACTTGATTCCTGCAGGAAAAATGCAATCAGAAACTAAAGGCAATAGGAAACAAAAACTAAATAAACGAAATCATGCTATCCGTTCATCATTGTGACAATATTGCTTCCTTTCAGTAAGTTTTAAAAGAGTTTAATACTATCCCAAGTTACATAAACTGTAAAGGTACTCTGACAAAGGTGAAAACAGGTTGGGGCACATCCTTGTGTTTCTTACAAGTCCAAGGGTGCTGCCACATTTCCACTTTAGATTTGATTGTTTAATGTTTGTCTTACAAACCAATTATTACTTCTATGCTGTTATTATACTACTGAAAAATTGTTGCAGCATCGTGTTCCTGTTCAGTTATTTTCATGTCAGAGTCCAGAAGAAGCAAAATCCACTTGTTAGTCACTAGTCATATTAATGATAGTGACCTCATAACCACAAATGACAAAAGAAATGACTGATTCTGATATTATGGGAAGCTTCAGTTCATCTAGTAATCACGTTTCAACCCATTTTCCAAGTGCTTAGATTTGGTTAAAGTTTTGGATGAGCATTTCTGCTCCATTCTTTCCTCCTGCATAGAATATGTGACACACCTCGTCACTTAATTTAAGTTGGATGAGCATTTCTACTCCATTCTTTCCTCCTGCATAGAATATGTGACACACCTCGTCACTTAATTTAAGTATCTGAGCTGAGATCTACATCTATTATCATTCAGTCCCTTCTTTTTCATAAAACTACTAGCTGCTCAATTGGGAGGTAGACCACTAGGCATCCAGGGTTGTTCTGAAGTTGTTTCTAAGGCAGGCCAGCATTTGCCCGGCTTCTAGATGGAAAATCTGTACTCCTGTATATGCAGCCAGCTCTAAGATTTGCAGGGCAGGTCGAGCTTAAATCATACTTAACCTTTTGCCAGTCTTAAATGTACAGATTTGGGCTTGTCTTCTGCAAAATGTTGGAATTTATCATTTCAGTTAGACATGAACTGTGAACTTCTCTAGTGCAAGATCAGATCCACTTCAAACACTTCCATTTAACTCACCAAAAATTCTTAGAAGTGTTTACCACTGAAATTAGCTTAGGGAGTATGTTCAAAACTAGATACTTCTGAATGACTGGTCAGGATCATAGCTAAAAGCTATCACGGAGTCTACTCTGGTTTCCAACCTGATGGTGTGTCTTTCACTCTTTCAGCTTTAGCTTTACAGGAGCGATCTAGCATCTGGTTATTTTTCTAGGATAAAAGGGACACATGTGATGCTGCAGGGCAGAAGCTTTCCAGTACCTTTCCAGAGTTGTACCTGAATCACCTTTTTTTTTTTTCTGCACCATCTTATTTTAAAGGAAGTAAAAGCAAAATGAATTTTAAAATCAGAAAATAAAAATTAGGATTTTCTTTTACTTGCTTTTAGAAATTTATGGCACTATGTACTTTTGAATTGAGGAAGGACTATACTTACCTGAAATGGTAGCAGAGGGTAGTAGACAATTTAAAGGCAGTTTTGAAATATTAAAAGCTTTGTTTACCGTTACTGTTTTTTTGCCCAGATATATCCATTAGCCTTTCAGTTGAAAGGTCTTTGAACTTGTTAAGAGAACAATGTATTTCCAGGTTGTTCTGGTTACAGACAAAAGCCCTAGGCAAGTGTGCTGTGTTAGTCTCTGTTCTGATATAGTGATCCTTGATGAACAGAAAATCCTACAGAAGACCATGGTGGAAACTCAGATGTTCTAGCAATTAAGCAGATTAAATTTATCCAGTGGACTTTAATACTTATTTCCAAATTCCTTTCTTACTAACTCTCTCAAGATTGTGTTTTACTGTAGTGGGGAAAGGTTTATATTACTGACGTGATAGCAATGTAAACACTGTGATTGCAAAGTATTGCATTTGTGGGTTTTCTTGGCTTTGAAAGTCTCAGTCAAGGAAGACGCTTTCTTAAATATTTTTAAAATTAATTCAACCATTATCAAGAAATCTATATGAATGCAATAACCACGGAAGTTTAACATTTTATGATGTTTTCCATTTGTGTAACTAAATAAGTCATAAAATAAGTTCCAATGGGGTGCTGTCTACCCCACAACTGCAAGGGTTCTTTCAAAAATCATTCACAAAATGCTAGATAGTAAAACTAGATTGAAGACATTTTTCTAGCCTGTGAACATAAATATTGTTGTATAATTGCACCACTATGTTTGTATAAATCATGAGGTACTGTTCAGTTCAAAAGAGTTTTATTGAGAAGGAAACAAAATTCTGGGCTTTATTTTTTTTTTCAAAACTTTTGAAATTATGTAGAAATACAATTCCAATAAACCTATACATATATTGAGCCCATTTTTAAAAATTTTGTACACATCGATGTATGCTTATAATATCGTATGGTAGGTTACATGTGTGTGTGTTCTACCCCATGCATCCACAAACACATGTAGGCACATATGCATCAGACAACAAGAACAGTGAGTTCTGTTAGCCCAAAGAACTGTAATCCATTCTGTATCCTAGGACTACATGAACAGCACAAAATTTCAAGATCCACTTATGAGTGTCTAAATTTCACTGAACTTTCTCCATAAGGCAGTATGCTTGTTCAAATGTGTTTGTATGCTTGTTCAAACGCTTTTACAACGTGACTTCATCTTTAGTAAAAGAAAGGAGCAGTTAACAATTATGATTATAGGCCTGGTGATATCAGAGGTGGAAAAGAAACCTGTCATAGAATGTCAACCCCAGTTTCCACTTTATGCATTTGTTTTGTGCACCTGAATTTGAAAAGTACAAAGAAATATGATTCCCTCCCCAGGTTCTAGTTCTACACCTAGTTCTAGGTGTATTTTTGGCACAGGCATGCAATATTATCTCTTTACCGTTTTTGGTATAACCTTTTCCTCGTTTTTTAGTTCCTCTGATGTATGATGATCTGGGTAAGATCTGTTTGGAAGTTGAGGATGCTACATAATATGTATTGAAGGGGAAGAGAAGGCAGAAGTTCTCGTGATACGAATTTTAGTGTGATGTGGAAAGGGTTAAAATGTTTTGAACTACCCATGCGTTGCACTCGAGTGATTAGGTGTAACTTCCAATTAAAGATCAATAAGGCCTTTAAAGTGATTTATAAAAATGGATTAGTAAGAAATGTCCATTTAGAAACTACTGTGAGTAAAATCACTATACTCTCTGTCATATTGATCGGGCCTTTATGTCTAAACACGCATTAACTAGGGCAGACAATAAAAATTAATCCTTTTCTTTCGTAAAATGGAAGGTCATTTTCCCAACTGTCCCTAGGGGGAATGATGTCATTAAACATGTAACTAAGACATTTTATTAAATCTGACTAGGCTGTTTGCATAAAAGTAAATTAGAGCAGTCAATATTGGAAAGAGAAAGATTTTAAGAAGGAATAACTAGAGGTATTTATCCTAAGTGTATTATACTACAGATGCATAATTAAATTCAAAACAATTCCATTAAAATAATGTTAAGGGCTTGGCTTAAGATGACAAAAGGCAAGATTTCCAGAGCCCTAAGCATGCCCTGTTGTACCTAAGCATTTCAGGGGTCTCCAAGCAGTAGGGGGTTTGACATACCATATGTGCTGATATTCTCTGCTCTCTTCCCTCCAGGATAATGTTATTTATAAATAAAATCACTGAGCAAAGGGGCGAAACTGTAACTAGCGCCAACCCAACTGAGACGGTGCCCTCAATAGAACACCTGCAGTTTAAGTTCCAGCATGCATCTCTTTACATGCGTGCTCCCACGGATAACAAGCATCTTTCAACAAGAAAAAAAAAAAAAGACAAGAAGTCATTTAAGATTATGTTCTGCTGAAGGCATGTGGCCTTCAAACTGCTGCTGCACACAGGAGCCATTTGCCTGGTCCCCAGTGGGAGCAGAGGTGGAAGAGTTTATGTCTAAGCATAGCATTTCTGCCATGGCACCCTGTGCAACCATTTGTGTCTGAATGCACCCTAGGGCCACTCCTGGGCCAGCTATTGTATAAGAAACAATTTGTTTGAAGGTTAAAGTCAGAATTTCAAGTTGCATTTTTGTGTGTCCTTGTGTGGTGCAGACCTTGTTGCCATACCTTTGGGTAGGTGACCTCTGTCACATCCCCTCTGCTCTGAGGCCTGTGATTGACCCCTTCCACAAAAAATTCAGCAGTGGTTAAGTTGCTGAAGGCACTGCATATTGTACTGATCGCATAGGACTGCATTGTCTCCACAATCTTTTGTCTGCTACACACATCAGTTTGTTGCCCCTTGTCTCTAAAGGAGACTGTAGATAATTTGACATATGGGACATCTTTCTGTTAACACTTCAGCAGAGTGGAGGTCTTGGTCGTGGCCAGGGGACTGGTCTTCTGTATTGATTCTGGCAATAATCACCCTAATGCTGCTCTTACCGTTGCAGAATGCTCTTAGTAGACCACCTCTGAATGGTTCCTATATTTTGCCAAAGATATTATATGTAAGACAAAGATAAAATATATTTTATCTTTTTACCCCCAAATATCCCAAATTAAATCAAGGCAGTAGATGAGTTTGAATAATTCACCAGAGCTTGACAGACAAGGGACAATATGGAGGTCTGGGTTTCATGCTTGGATGAGTCATAGAGAGCCAGTGCCACAGGGTAATCACTTTGAGTCAGACCCCACAAAAGCCCTGAGGTGCCTTGTGGTGGCAGATGTGAAAGTGCTGTAGAAGGAAGTTGGTAGAAGAAGCGTAATCTGTCACCAGCTGAGAAGGATGAGGAGAAGGGATGGATGCCATGGCCGTGGGAAGGCTGGTGATCTTCATGGGATGTCTAAACATGGATGCAGAATTGACTGAAAAATATAGCAATAGCGCTTCTGTCTCATGCCTACTAAAATATGACTTTTTGCATTTCTGCATTTTTCCCAGAGAAAAGAAATGACTAATTCCAGATTTTGGTAGGTGGTTAACAGAGAAAAAAATGACAGGTTAGAAATACCATGTTAAAACTTCATCCCTGATCTCCCTGCAATAAAATGATTATGACATTCTTTAGATGTTATTGATTAAAAAGAAAAAAAGGGTAACTCTGTAATATCTACCTGTTTCCTAAAGTGTTTACTGAGGAGTTTGAATATATACAGGCATTCTGGTGATATTTAAATCTGTTTCATGGCCTGAATCTATGAAATTCATAGTTGACAAATGCATTAAAAAATATGACAATAAAGCATTGACATGAAAAGAAATACAAGGTTTCATAAATTATTTGCTAGGTAAATAAGTTCAGGCCACATACCCCTTCAAGGAAAATGTTTAAGCCAATCTTGTACGTGGTATAGAATAAGCAATATGTAGGGAGTCAGCTCTGCAGAGAATACAGATAGTGAGTGTCCAATTTGAACACGTTAATCCAACCTAAGTCTGTTTGGTTTTTTTTTTTTTCCTTCAACTAAAGCTTCAATATGCATCTGATCTCAGGATATTGAATTTTTCTTTGAGGAAAGAAATAAATGACTTATCTGGGGAATAAACCCAGTCTTCTTTCACTGTATTGCTCACCATATATTTTGTGCTAAAATAAGGTTCACTGATTCTAATGTAAATCTCTAAAGCTGAACCATGATAATATGAGTTTCTGCATTTTATGTGGTAGGTAAGTAGGTTGCATCTTCGAAAAAAAGTAGTGAGAGAGATTAGTGATTGTACCTAAGGAGAAAGAGAACAGGTCCAAATACCTTTAGGGTCTGAAACTCCTTGACAGATTAGGAAAAACTGCTCAAACACATTTGTTTTGGTTTAAAATTGAGATGCATCTTGCAATATGACTGCTTTTCCCATCCTCCTTTTTACACACACATTTTTGTGACATCAAGATTTTCTCTATATGGGTAATTCACACCAGTACAAAGCAACTAGCATCCCGATCAAAATATCTGCGTCTATAAGACCCCATCCTTTATGAGGATGTCGTTGTCAACATTTCTGGGGAATTTTCTTTCTTGCAGAAACAGGACTTAATTTCCAAATTCCAAAGAAGCTACGCTACAGCACTTCACTATCTGACATGATGCTTTCCCACATGGCTTTGCTGCTCACCCCAAATGTCCAATCTGTTTATTGAAATACCTTTCTCTAGCCTGAAGACAAGGTAACTGGATGATAGCCCGCCGTGCTAGCATAGACAAGTTCAGCTTCCTTGCATGACCAGAGTGTCTATCAAAGATACATCATATACTCCTCCACCATGCAGCACACTTCTGTGTCCCAAGTAGACTATGGATCACGTCTGTCCCTGGGATACTTCAACTCATCAACAGCACTGACTACAACAATGACTGGGAGAGTGACTGCACAGGATCAAGGTTCAAGGATGGCTTATAGAAACAGAGAGGAGAAAGGTGGAGCTGTTCCTATTCTGCCTTGCAGCAATTCTGAGAGGATTTCAGGCTAGGCGTACCATCATAGACTCGCTGTCACTGTAGTGCCAATGGACAGGAGGATTCCAGTAAATGAACAAACCCCCCTTTCTTTTCTTTTTCACCAGCAATAAGTGCTTGACAGACAAGTAGCTGTTTGATATTTAACAATCCAGCTGAGGCTCTCTAGATTGATCCAGTCACCCAGGCTGCCATTCCCACTGTCACCAATCTTCTGGTTCCTGGAAATGCTCAGGATGCCGAGAGCAGGGTGGAAAAGACTGGTAAGTGTGATAGCGCTTACAGTGGTACTGTGCTCTGTAATACAGGCTGAACATTTGCCGCCGATGTTGGATATGGACATATTGTGTGGAAGTGAGATAGTGTTATTTCTGAATACTAGTATTTCTCTTTCTAAATCGTAGTTTCCCTGTGGATCCTGTGAATGAGTGAATACAACCGGTGAATGTGCCTGCTGCAGAAGGGGCTGCCCCTCCACCGAGTCTCTAGTTACCCAGCACTGATACCTTCCCTTTCTTTATCAAGTCATGTCCCAGCTTCTGGATTAGAACAGCTCTAGAAAACAGAATACTCCCTATCTGTTCTCTGCTGGCCTCATTCCTTCCTCTATGCCGGCTGGGCCAGATTTAAGGAATCATACTACATCGTGTGGCTGTTGAGAGCCATCATTCTGTAGCTGCTTTGTAAAGTACCTATCGTGCTTTGATCATCCAGGAAATTAATGTAATTAATCAGTGCATAATTATTATTAGCACAAATCTGTAGAAGAGTTGTTTTTTTTAAAAAAATAAAAATCTTATCAGGGCACTTTTTTCAATAAAAACCTTAGCAAGATTTTTTGGTTGATAAAAATCTAAGAAGAGCATATCATAAATAGAACTTCAACATTTTTTAAAGCTAGTAAAAAAGTACATTACACTGATAAGTCAGAAGAGACTCAATATCACAAAATAATTTGAAAATGTCTACATCTGAAACACAAAAAGAAGAGTTCAACACTTGTATAGTGAACCTATTTTCTCCTTTACCCTTTAAACACTGAAAAGGCCCTTCCTGCCATGCAGATCCATAGGAGTTATGACTAAGTTGAATAACAAGAAGTTACCCAGGAAAAGGCTTTGTAGGGAACAGAAGAAAAAGGATTATGTTGGTGTAAGCCCATTATTTGTCTACCTGGGAGACTAAGGAAACAGATAGGGAGACAAACAGGCAGTTGATGATGTTAATGGATGGAATACACTATTCTCGGAAAACATTCTCTGCCAGACCAGGCATTCCTCTTCTATCTCTTTTCCCTTAGGCACAATGTTGCATATCCTGATTTTAGGGAACTTGTCATGTTGAGAAGAACAATTTTTAGTTTGTTCTACTATCACACTTTCCTGGCCTGGCAGGGAAACAAGTGGTAGATGGCAGCTCCATTTCTTTTATCCCTCTATCTCTCTATCTCAGATAGTGGGTTTGAGGCCAATCACATCAGTGTCTTAAATTCCTGACCAATTTCCAACAGCAATGCTTAATATACTATCTAGGAATCCTTTCTTACCTTTTCTCAAGTGAGACCAAACTAAAAAATATTGTGAATTGAAATCTCACTTGTCCTTTTAAAATCTTATAACTTGTTGGGCTTTGCATAGTTTGTAGTGTACAGATTTAAAGCAACATTTTGCAAGATTTTTATTTTTGTTAAAATTATTCCTGCCTGGCTAACACCGTGGTACAGACAATACCTTAATTCATAATGAAATCACCACGTTTTAAAACAAAACTAGCAACCTAAGAGGCAAAGGCTGTGGTATAATAAGAGAGGAACATTGTCAAAGTTTGTTGTACAGATTCAGAGTGATTGTACTTCTGTGTATGCCCAGTGTGCATGAAATGTAGTATCACACACTGCGTAAGGACTTTAAGTAGCAGAAGCGAGTGCAGGATACCTACCCACAGTTCTGAATGCATATATTGGTCAGCAATCCTTTTGTGATAGCAGGGGTTCATAAGGATGTTATCTTTACTTAAATGTGGATGTCTGCTTACAGGAAGCATTGTATGATTTCCTTGTAATGCAGATTTTCTTGAGGAGAGAAACCCCACATACAAGTAGCTCAAAAATGGTTCTGCAGCTCAATATGTTACTTGCCAATGTAGTGAATGTATTTACATACCAACTTCCATTAGGGTTGTCATGGTTTTTCCGAAGGAACCCTGGTTATCAATTTCTTTCTTGTTTGTCTGAGTCCACTGAGCATTTGCCAAAGACAAAAAGCCATTGGTTAAAGAGTTTGCAATCCTCAATAAAAACGCCAGGATTTACACTCACAGAATAAAACCGCTGAGGTTCTTGGTCGGATCTGATTTGGCAGTAGGGAGGATCCAAGCAATGTATCCTGTGCTAGTAAAATCTGAACGTGAGTTGGATTTTTCTGCCAGGGCAGAAGAGGACAAAAGGAAGATGATGATGTGCTGGAAGGTCAATGCCTGTGTACATACAGGGTACTTCAGGTTAGTAATATTGTGCAAAATATTGCCTAGAAGGTCCTAGGCAATTCTTGGAAAATCTTTGGCCCTAGCTGTTCTGATGAGTTTATTTGCCTAGTATTACAGTATTTGAGTAGAACTACGGAATTTATAACATTAAGAATTACTATCTGAACACTGCTACTCCTTGCTCTGAATAATAGGCCAACTAAAGAAATTCTGATTTTATAAAGGTTTCCGTGATCCTATGGGTGCTTTCTGTTCTTCTTTTCTTGTTCTCGCTCTTTCTAATCTTAACATGCTCATTCCCCTCTAGACCAATGTATCACCATTTCTGTGATAGGCCCTTTTGTGACATGCAGTGGGATGATGATGCCCTCTCAATACTGCACACCTCTTCTAATTTGCCCCTCAGTCTTTCCTCCAGTAAAGCTCCACTGAGAGCCTGGATTTAGCAGAAGCCAAGGAAAACAACCTCCCTGGAGTGTATTTTTCATGTGTAAAATTTTATTATTTGCATTTTCTTAGCTGAAAGCATGTTTCAGATGTTAGTACTTACGTTATTGGGCTGGTGAAGACTGCATGCAGTTGAAAAGCTTCAGGAATGTAGTCATGGCAGTCGTGGTAGCATAACAGTGGAAATAAGTGGCATTCATAACTACACTGCTTCCTTTACATTGATTTTTCTTAGTTTACCTTGGTAATAACAGTCGGTTTTTGCTGATATTTTTCATTCACTGATTCTTCCATTAATTCTGGGGTTTAATTCTCCCCTTTCTTTGATTCAAATTATCCTACCCCCAAGTTGCCAGTATTGCATCCCATATCTGCTCTTTTTTGTGGGGGAATAGCCTGGAATATTGTGTCATCAGTTCCTGTAACTGCAGCTCTTAGCAGTCGAGTTCAGAAGGGTCCTTGTGTCATTAACTCCTCACACCTTTGTCAATCAAGTGCTTGTCAACATCCTGTAACAAATTTAAGGCCCTTAATGAAGACCAACATTCAGAACTATAATTTGCTGCAGTGAGGGAGTGGAATAACCCTGGAGCATAGCGAGTACCTGGGTGTCTGCAATGTCTTTAATCCTACTACACAACCAGTGGGTGATTCTACATAGCAGATCAATGAAATACCTCAACATTCAGCATCTACAGACCCAAGGCAACCACCAGAAACTGTGATATTTGGGATTAATAGTATAGTGTGAATGCAATGCATCTCCCCTTGATGGACCATGACATGCTCTAATCCAAGAATTCACGTAATGAGTTTTAATTTTTTTTCCTCGGGTTTTCTCTCATCTAGTTGCAAAATCCTTTCTATAAGTTAATCAATGTCAATCTGAGACAAATTTTTTTTTTTCTGGAAGGCTGTCGTAGAACTTTATGCAATTGGAGATTTACAAATAAAATTATTCATGATTGATTTTGATCTTTTGGTCTCATGCTGATATTTTACCTTAAATGATTCCCTGCCACCAAATAGATTCACAGGAGCTCATGATGTCCTACTGTGCTTGCTGTTCCTACCTAGCCAACTCCTTTGGTAATGACCTGCCACATTTAAAAGGCAGCTGTGACAGGTGAATGCTTTATGAATGTGACTGGTGAGTTCGTTGATAGACTTGAGCACAAGCGGTTCCCTGGAAAGAGGTGTGTAAGGGATGCCTCAGGCTGGCTGGAGGCTCTTCTGACTGTTTCTTGGGGGACTGAGCTATGAGCACCAACAGAGACAGACAGGTCAAGGCAGCAGTAGGACACATGTACCTTGGTCCTCATTCCACCTTCTATCTTGTGTTGACACGAGTAAAGGGGAGGTGGTAGAGTAAAGAATTGTTTCTACTGGGGTTCAGCAAGCATCATTGCAGCCATGTGGCATTAAAGCTGCTGTGGAGATAGGTCACTGGGTGTTTAGAGTGGAATACCCAGACTATGTGTTTTGAATGGTGAAATAATTACATTTTTCAGAATTGCTTTGTTTTTGAGTTAGTTTTTGCTTGGGATTGGGGCTAGATGGAGCTGTGGGGATGAGGAGAAGACAAAATTTATTTATGTTGTAGAAAAATCCAGGGGGTTCCCTTAACTTTGCTATAAAATTAGAATTACATCAGGAGTGCTTTAACTTGGCTCTGAGAAAAAGACACATAACCTGTCCTCTAGGTAGGCTTTCATTTTACTCCACACGTCCTGCCTGTGGCAGGCCTTGTACCATTTCGCTTTGTGGAGATTCCCTGTGAGCAGGTTATTATCAGATGTCCTCTGTCAGTTTCTCTCTGATAGCAGAATGACTGAGAGACTTTCAATATAATTCAAAATCAGGTGACAACTAAGGCTTAAAGACCCCTCTATATGGGTCACCACATTCCTCTGTGTTTCTGCCCCAGGCAGAGGAAGAGAAAGCCTGAGAATCAGGTCTCCCACTTCCAGTAGGTAGCCTTCATAATTTTTAAATAACACATACACATCACATGCTTTATTTGGTACAATTTTTTTTTCTCCAAAAGTTGTGAAGGAAAAGCCACCATTTTGAATACATTTTTAGAAGAAGAGTGTGTCCTTCTCCGAGCTACTGCGTGCCCGTCCCTTTTTGTTTGCAAAGCCATGCACTCGGAGTGTAAATGCGAGTCTTGCGTGAGGTGAAGAAGTTATGGAGTGGAGTTGTGAGAACATGGCCTTTATCTGCATTCTGGGAATGGTTTTGTTCTGCACTCTCTGCTACGTGACAAGGAAGGACTAAAAAGGCTGGACACCCAGACAAAAGGAGGGCCATTTAGCCTTTTCACTGGAGTCTAGGATCCTTGCTGAGGGATTATTTAATGCAGGCCTGTGTTTTGGCTAAGGGGGTCTGGTTTTTACTCAAAGCCAGGCAGCAGATGTCAGGCCTCAGAATTGCTCACAAAATGATGACCTTGCTGGGTCAAGGCCTATACAACCTGCTTTGCCTCAAGCTGTGTCAAACACAAGCGGTAGAAAGACTTTCCCCTGGCAGGCCTGTCTGGGCGACCAGCTATCCCCAATTTTCCCTGTAGATTGAATTCCTTGTGAAATTCTACAGCTCTGAGAAAAACCTCCTGACAGTTAACTTGGCTTTTTCTTTTTATTTAAGTAATGAATAAGGCAGTGAAGGTTTTTTAGGGGGTAGAGGTCTAACACATTATTGTGCTATTTTGTGGTAACAATTTATATTGTCAGGAAAGTTTGAGGTTTCCATGTGTGACTAAAAAATGTTAGTACAGATCGTGTCAAATGCAGATGATGCTACTCTCAAATAAATGAATATGAAAAAGAAGGCAGTGTATGAAATGCAATCTATGGCAAATTCGCATTGTGCCTTGGATGTAAATATCTTCAGTGTGATGATCTTTAGAGGGGGAATAACATCTACTGTGATTAAGAACAGCAAATTATATTTGCTATAGTTATTGTCTTATTGGGAAATATTCACAGTCAAGGGTTTAAAAATGTAATAAAAAGTGGATCAATATGTGTTTGAGGATTTCATCAATTGCATATTAACAGTACTAGTCCTTCTGACCTCTTTTTTTTTTGAGCTATTCCCTTGATCAGAGTAAAAAGATCTAATAAATTACGGGTTTATTCATCCATGTGCTGAATTCTCTTTCATACTTCTTTTTCCTTGCATTCAAAAATTGAAAAACAACGTGTGATTCCTGAACATGGTTCTGATTCTTATAATGATGGGTAAACATTGCGTTTCTTATAAGCAAAAATTTCAACCAAATCTCTGCAGAACAAAAATCAGAGAATTTTAAGTTAAATTATGAGATATTTAACACTTTATACCACTATAGCTTGCAAATCAAGCTTTGCATTGAATGTACTCTTTTTGCGCACACTGATTTTCTGCAAGTCAATCACAAAATTTTGAATGATTTTGTATTTTGTTTTTCCTTTTGTGCATTTGTGAATGAAAGTCACTGGGAGTGTTATTCACTGGACACTGCAAATCTGATCTGCCTTTTTAATTTTTGTGGAATCTGCCTTCTTTATTTTGTGTTGACCTGCATGTGTCCCTTGGTTCTGTATCCCAAGTGGATCATTAGGACGATGGTCCTGAAAATAAAATGTTTTGCATTTAGGAAAGCACCAGGCTGACTTTTCAGGACTCCATCAAACTGAGGAAGAACAAACACGAAAAATATTTCTATTACTTTTTAAATTCCTTCCTGAGGAAACTAGGCACAATTCGCTTTACATGAATAAAATTTTACTTGCTAGTGAGTCATCTACAGTGATGTGATTTCTTCTGTAGACAGAAGCACAAAGGCAGAGACTGATCCTAGCAACTTCCGTTTTGAAATAATCCATATTTTGTAAATATATAAAACTATTTCACGTATAATAGCAGTGACTAAGAGGCTACTTGGTCCTAGCATTTATATTCGTATTTGGACAGATAAACATTAATGGACTTTTACTTAGGAGTATTCTGAGTTGCATGGGTGCAAAGAATGCTTCCCATTAATAAAGTCGGTAAGAGTTTTACTATTGACTTGCATGGAGCCAAGACTTCGTGTCATTTATGTTGTTGCACACATATTCTTTTTGGTATGGAATAAAACCTTTCTGGACAGGGATATTGAATGTTACCTAACTCAGAATAACATACATATTTTTTCCTTAATTTACTTGAGTGGTATATGTATTTATAATTCCTAACTCCACCATTTTTGAAATGTGCTGTCTTTGCGGGGTCTCTGTGCTTTAATATACAGTGTTTCTCAGGAAACACAACGCTAAATTCTCTATTTACAAAATGCTTAGCTATTCTAAGCCACACTTGCCTGTTACTTCATTTACTTATGAATGCTGTGTTATAAACCTGAAGGGACTTGATGTTTTCACCTAGTATCAAATCTGTTATAGAGCAAATAGAATTGAGAAGGGAAGCATTCGCTTAGGAAACTTTTCTTCTTGAAAAAGATTTCCGTACACATGAACTTTTGGTGTGCATGCATGTCCTGTGTAATAACATTTTCTGCTTTTGTGGTTAAAAGGCAACTATCTCCAAGCTCAGGGGATGCTGAGTCAGTTCCTGGACATAGCTATTGATGTACTGTTCCCTTTACCCCAACACTTTGTTCTGAGGTACTAAAATGGGGGAAAAGGTCTTGCACACATTATCAGGGAAAGCTAACATCTCTCTATTCAAAATCACAAAAGTCACGTGAAGATCAATATGAAATTATGATTTTTAGTACTTAGAATTTGACTGGTACAGCTCCATTCCTCTGGAAGAGAACTGCAGTCTCTTTTTAAAAAAGTCAATTTTTATGCCTCTTTCTCTCTCTGAAGGTGACTACCATAAAACAAATTAAAATAAAAAAGGGGAAAAAAGATGTCTGTAGTAAAGCATAATGGTTAATCCTCTCGATATCCTCTATTCTGAAACATGATATTCAAAAAGTCTAGAGCTGAATGATTTTCTGGATGCATGTAGGAAACTAGTAATTTATAGTACTAGACCTAATCAGGTTTGTCCATAAGTCATCCTCAGATTTATTTACAATTCTACCGTCATATGGTCCTGAGAAAGACCTATCAAACTTAATTCCTTCCACATGACACTATATAACTTTTGAAGGTGTACTGTATGGAAATAAAGGAAATATTCCCAGACTCTATATAGTGTTTTGTTGATAGATCTATTCCAAAGAAAGTGTCAATTAAATAAGAATGCTAAAGTAAGTACAAACCAATTTACTTCAGGACATAGAAGACACTATTCTTTTTTTCCCCAGAGTTTATTGAATAGATGGGAAAATAATGCATAGTGTTATTTATCCTGACATTTCTTGACAGTTTGCAGTGCAAATCCTAATCTATATTAGAAATAATCACCCCTCTAACTATCATTAAAGTTTTTAGCTGAAGGTCAGACTCGTATGTGTATACTCTGTTTTAATATCATCCAATTCAACAAACCAACCCTATTGATTTCATGAGAATGGTTCCATCAGAGAAAGCAGAACTTCCCCAAAGTAAGCAGGGAAAGGTAAAAAGATATTTTCTTTAAAATCACAACAGAGGGGCAAGATGAAAACCAGTATGGAGCCCAATAACTGTGCGAATATCATGACACTATTTGCCTTGAGTTAAATGAGTGTTAGACTCATCCATTCTTGGGGAATATTACAAATACATTTTGGTACTAAGGTAATATGAAGTGCTCAGCTTGAAAATAGATATTCTTCATTCACAGAAATTGAAGGGCTAATTTTAGGGGTTTGTCATGTGGCTAGGAGCATTGTCATTTGAAATTAAATGAAGCTTTTGAGCACTAAAGTTTTAATGCTTTTTTTGGAGGCAGAAATACAAGAAAAATTGCCTCACACAAGTAAAAACTATCACCAAGTTATTTTAGTTGCTTCTTCCTTCAGTCAGAATTCAGTGCCTCAGAGCAGATCCAACATTAAGTCTTCTATATAATATCTCAAGAGATTTATTAGAAGCAACCAGGCCTTTTTTGGTAGCATTTGGGAGATCAGCGTTGCGTCAACCCAGAACATATTTAGTTTTGTATGTCACACTTTAAAAAAACTTTGCAAATGATAGTTCCTAGTTGTAGACTGATTACACGTATTCTGGGTGCTTAATGATATGCAATGAGCAGAGGTACAGAATACAGTTATAAAGATGTCATTCCTGTAGGCACATGCCTTGTTATATAATAGAGGTTGTGGTTTTGCATCTACTAACCTCAGAAACTGTGATATCCAGATTTTGTGCAATTCCTGATCATCTCTCCTTTAAATAAGGCTGTCTTAGCTTAACCAGATTTTCAGCTGATTGGCAGACTCTTCCATACCTGACAGCGCTGAACTGTCTTTGAGTCAAAGTTCCAGTTTTCTCCATATGCGTCCATATTGCTCCCTTAATTTCCCATTGAACAGCAAATGTTCACATGAAGGCTAATGTCCACGCCAAGGAATGGGATAGAAATTTTCCAGCCTTCCTCTCTGCTTGGTTTCTGGCCATGTAGATTATACTGTACATGAACTGTCCTCCCTGTCAGCTGGGACCTTGTGGAGAAAGCAGGGTCCTGAATAGAGATGTCCGAGGTTCCAGTCACATTAAAAATCCACAATTTTCCCTTGTGGTAGGACAAATTGTACCTCAGTTATATCCATTCTGGCCCTGAGAACTGAGCGATGAATTTGGCCCTGTATCTGTATCTGTGCCTTCCTTCAAAAGACAGCAGCACTGTGAGGAAGTTCATCATCTAAGGGTGCCAAAATTTGCTGTTTCGGGAACGAATGTTTCCAGACAGGAGCAGATAAAAATGAAAATAACTTAAAAAAATTCAATTAGATTAACAGAGACGAGCGTGAGCTTGCCCAGCCATTCCTGAGCAACAATTTATTCCTAGGGTGGCGCGAGAGACTCAAGCCAGCGGTCAGCGAGCTGACAAATCTGTCATCTTTGCTGGGTGGCTGTCAGTCAAACCAGGTGCCTGCTGTGTGTTGTGGCGCTCCTTGTATTAACACCCTGCTGAGATAATTCTTTTTTATCCCTTTTTTTTTGCCACCAAGAGGGTCTGCCACCACACTGCTGTTTTTCATCTTGTTAATTGAGTCATTTATTTCGTTAAAAGGTGAAACTTTATCAGGGTTTATGTGCCAAATGTGAGAAGGCATATTTAATGATACATCAAATGTTAGAAGCATGCAGGTGCCTCTGTGTATGCTCTTTAAAATGCTGAGAGGCGAGGTAGCTCTTGTAAATTAAAATCACCTGATATTAACTGAAAATAGGCATTTTGTTCCCAGGCAACAATGCAAATGTACTGTACATATGTGTGTATGTGTTTGTTACTAAATATATAAAGCACATGGATATTTATATTTAATTTTCAATCAGCAGATTCATCCATATTCGAAAGCAGATAACTGGAGGGATAAACAATACAAGAGTAGAATGCAAAATTATGTAAAAAAAAAGCCAAGAATTTCTAGTGTGGCTGCTAAAAATAATGTTTAAAAAAAACTTTCAAGCTTCCTCAAAGAAGATTTCCGTATCTCTGATTGCCACCACTCTTCCTGGGGTGATTTGCTCATTTTCATTTTCTAGGTATTTCTGAAGCAACTAAGTTGGTTTCGGTTTTTGTTTCGTGTTGTTTTTTTATACTTTTTGTGTGTGCTTATTTTTTTACCCTTATTAGGAAGGCCATTTAATTGGTTAATTAGAGTCTGGGCAAGCCTCCAATGAAATTGATGACAATATCTCCATTATCATCAATAGCTGTTGACTCATACCTTCAGGTCTGCTTTTATGAGGCAACGAGGCTGGAGTGCTCAAAGAAAGCTAAGCTCTACCGAGAGCAGCATTTGAGACCCTATCCTCCTCAAGCATCCGAGAAATCAGTGTAGAGTCATCACCAGGTAGGTGGATTTCACGAGATCACAAACTCTTCATCCCAAACCCCTCCTCCCAGATGCAAAATAATAGACAACGTCCAGGAAAGGGGACTACTGAGGTGTCAGGAAGGCTGATTGGTGCAGCTACTAATTCCAGTTTCTATGTAGCACACACATTGGTAACTGATGCCAGTGAAAACTATGTTCTGTCTTCTTCATGACTTTTACCTCTTAACAGAACTAGAGGAGATCGCCAACACCAGCAGACTGAGCCTTTCTCTTTAAAAGAGCTGTATCATTTGAAAAAAATGTTGAATCAGCATTTTTTTAAAAAAACAGTGCAAATTACTTTAACAAGCAAAAATTACAGAAAGTCTGCTTTTGGTAACCAGATTTCTTTCCCTTGGAATCCACTGCTGAATGCTATCCTCTCACCTTCCCCAGCTCCTATCCCCCTTGTGACTGTCAAGGTCTCATTAGTTTAGGAGGACTAATGCCATCTGTGTCTGAAAGACTTTAACTCCCATGTGGTTTATTTAGTCAGCAGCTACCAAATTTACCCTGCCTTCCAAGGGTGGGAGTAGGTGAGTGGATCTGAGATCAGGCCATGGATCAGGCTGGTGTTTCTGATCACAACTAAATGTGTGGGTAGGTTGTATAAGCAAGAAATGCCTCACTTTGATTTCAGCGTTAGTCACTGTGCTCATTTATTGCTTGAAAAGGGTCTAGTCCAGGTTCTCATTCATGTCTCAGAACTAGTTTGAAAAAACCTACCATGACACTTTCCACCTCTCTCACTTAACATCCTTGTTCTTTCCTCAACTCATCCCACAGAAACCAGAAAGCATATGATCATTTAGATGAATCTCCTGTTCTGTTGCAATAGCCACCAAGCATATTCACTATGAAGAAAAGCACTGTGTTATCTGCTTATGTTTCTCCAAATTAGTTCAACCACAGTTCAACTTTTTGAATGGCAACTTCTTTCTCAATAAGCCCACTCCTGTGTGAGTTCACAGTCCTGGCTCCTCTGTGGGTGACAAAAATAAATGTGTGCTGTTTTTTAGACCCAAACAAGCTCCCGGAGAATAAATCAAAGTCTAGAAACGGATGTTACAGCACCAGGATTCTAAGAGGTGATAATTTTAAGGACAGCCAATCAATCAATGACTTTGTTGACCTATTTCCTCCTTCTAGCAGGAAAGATTAAAATACTGGGCCAGAGCTGTCTTCAGCAGCCTACGCAGTTTTTTTTTCCTGTGACTGATGCAGTAACAGCTCTCTAGTGCTCTGTGATCACCAGTCTACCTCCTGGAGAAGGCATGTCTCCAGCCCTGCTTGTTTTCCTTTACATCAATATGGTGCCATCAGGTGTCATTGTGGGAAGGGAAAGACTTTGGGCTATACCTGCACCCGTGACGTCCATTGCCTGTTTCTTCCTGACAATTGGCTTGGTGGAGGCATTTATGGTGGGGCCGTGCTGTTAGAGACGGCTCTTATTTCACGGTTTTGTACAACATGTAGCACCCAAATGTGAGCAAAGTTCAGATGAACAATACCATTGGGGTTTGCCAAGTCAGAAATCTTTTAAACTATCTGTCATTACAAACATATTTAAATAAAAATAGTACAATCTCACACAAAGAGGACACAATGACATTTCTATTGCCTCACAATGATCAGAATTATTTTTCTACTTGTCCAGATAAGCTAATGAAATAATTTTGTCTTTTTCTCCTTACCAAAGTTGTTCTTGTTTCTTCTGGAAGACAACTATAGATCAGATTATTATTGTGCTGAAGGAACAGAGAAGGAAATTATTATCCTGCCCCCTCTAAGATTCACAATCTAAAAATAAGACAGAAGCCATAGGCGCAATAGGAATGGCCATACTAGTTGCTCAGACCAAGTTAATGTACTGTGTTTAAGTGATTGTAGAGAGTGTTTAAGGGAAATAAATATAAAGGAGATAAGGCAAGCATGAAGTAGTGGGTAAAGAAAATATCTTGGTGGGTTTGGGAAATACAAGGCATTTGATAAGTACTGCATAACTGATCCTAAATATGTTGGGAAAAAATCTCTTCTAATTTTTTATCTTTTCATATCAGCAGTAGTTTATAGTTATATTGTCTTATAGTCCTGGGTGTCAAGACACTTTGTAAATGTTAATTCTTACAGTACTCAGATATTAGTCATATTTTTATTTACAGCTTAAGAAACCAAATCACAGAAAAAAGCGTGCATGAGATCAGTGACAAGGGCTGGGTCTCATTCCCACAAGTCCAGGCCTAACGTAATTTCTTTCTACTTACTAATAACCTGTGCTTGTATTTTTTCAGTATACAAACATACACCATAACCACCTGCCTTTCTTGTACTAGTGCTGCTTTGAGGGTATTTCCAGTGCAGTCCCGCTACCCTTTTCTATTATCCTTTCACTTACATGCATCATCTGGGAGTCACTTTCTCCCCCACCATCACT